>NW_015160872.1:202807-294665 GCF_001447785.1 Gekko japonicus
GAATAAAACTTGGTCTTAAAGGTGCCATTGGACTGTTTTGGATGGGGGGTGAGGGGGGCCAGGGGGAGCTCTGCAACTCACCTGGCTGCTTCTTGCTCTGACTGAGGGCTGCTGGGAGCAGGGGGTGGGGCTTGTTGCACGTGCCCGCCCCCTGGGCTCTTTACTGCCGGAGCTCCGCTCCTGTGCGCTCCTGCAGGAAATGACCCCTGGGGTTATCCCCCCATCCCAATCTGCCCCACCTAAATTTTTGGACAGAAACCTTTTTCAGTTTAAGATGAAACTTAGGATCCGCATGCAGAGATATCATTTTACCTTTGTAGATCTGACTTGGCCTATCTTGGCTCCTGCCCTGCCCTGTATGGCCCAGGCTAGCCTGATCTTGTCAGATCTCAGAAGCTAAGCTCAGTCAGCCCTGGCTAGTACTTGGGTGGGAGAGGAAGTCCAGGGCTGATAGAAGCAGGTAATGGCAAACCGCCTCTGTTCCTATCTTGTCTTGAAAACCCTATATGGTGTTGCCACAAGGGGCCTGGGATGTGATGGCACTTTCCACCATGTTGGCCCCTAGAGGGGGGCAAGGAAATTCGTGTTCCAGGTTTCTGTACTCTATTATGGTCACATTATCTGTAAAACAAAAGGGCATGTTGGATGCCAGAAGTAACATATCTCTCCTAAACAGGGCTTTTTTGTAGAAAAAGCCCAGCAGGAACTCATTAGCATATTAGGCCACACCCCTGACAGCGCACCTCATTTGCATATTAGGCCACACCCTATGTTACCAGACGTGTGGTCATCCAGCCACACCCACCTTTTGCTTCTTATTCTCTTTACCTTGTTTGTTGTCAAAACCCAGGGCTTTTTGCATGTTAGGCCACACACCCCTAATTGTAGCCAATCCGAATGAGTTTCTGCTGTTGGGTGTGGCCTATTATGCTAATGAGTTCCTGCTGGGCGTGGCCAACTTGGGAGCCAGCCGGAACTCCGTTCCTGTGCGTTCCTGCCCAAAAATAGCCCTGCTCCTAAACACACCAAAAGAGCCATTGCATATAGTCAGGCTTTACGCTACACAGCCTCATCTATTCTAGTCCTACAGACGGGGATTCCCACCTGAGAGATTTACAACAGACCTTTCGGAACTCAAGTATCCGCCTGATGAAGTCAGGAAACAGATTAATAAAGCCAGAACGGTACCCAAAGAAAACCTGTTCCAAGACAAGCCCCCAAGAAGACAATAACAGAATACCCCTTGTGGTCACATATAACTCTGAACTCAAAACAGTTCAATGGATCATCAACGACTTACAACCTCTACTGGACAATGACAGGTCTCTTTCACAAATACTGGGAGGTAAACCTTTTCTTGCGCACAGACAGCCCCCCCAATCTCAAACAACTCCTCATCCACAATACTGCAGCATCTAATTTGAACATGGACATTGGTACCAGAGCTTGCAATAAACCCAGATGCCAATTTTGCTGCCACATACACCCTGCCAACACAGTCACTGGACCCAAGCACACCATCTGAGGTGCATTCACTTGCTCATCTTCTAACATTGTATATGCCATTAAATGCCAGCATTGCCCTTCGGCTTTCTACAAAGGACAAACACGGAAAACCCTATGCCAAAGGATAAATGGACACAAATCTGACATCTGGAATCACAAGACTGAGAAACCTGTAGGGGAACACTTCAACCTTCCAGGGCATTCAATGGCTGACCTCAAAGTAGCTATTTTATTGCAAAGGAACTTCAGGAACAGAATGGAAAGGGAAATAGATGAATGACAAATTATTGCAACACTCGGAACAAACACCCTGCCAGGACTTAACAGGGATATTGGTTTCTCATCCCATTACATATGCTAACTCATTCAGTCTTCACATACGTATTCTCACCAAGTAGGGCTATACATCCCCTATATTTTGATGCTTTTCTCTTTCTTTCTTTCTTTCTTTCTTTCTTTCTTTCTTTCTTTCTTTCTTTCTTTCTTTCTTTCTTTCTTTCTTTCTTTCTTTCTTTCTTTCTTTCTCTTTCTGTCTGTCTGTCTGTCTGTCTGTCTGTCTGTCTAATAGTATATTATAATAGTGATTGTAATGCAATATCTCGTTGATCTCTGACATAACACTGCACCCCAGGAAAAAGGATTCTGTCAGTTAACTCCAAGTTTTAGTGAAACAAAATGTTATTACTACTCTTAACAATATAAATGTAATTGAAGATGTAATGTAATTTGGGATGGTAGATTTAAAAGTAGTTCTTTGTTTTGGGGGCAAGGAAAAATACTCTGCACAGCCAAGATGCTGTCAAGTTTGCCTCCATGCTATACAGGAGATGGAATGGGGTGTGTGTGTCTAAGGATGAGATTCTCACAAATTAGGACACATCAATCTCCAGTTCTAACATATTTAGTACCTATGTTGCCCCCCTGAACCGAAACTGATGATAACCAGAAACCGAGTGTGTCATTCTTTTAATCTGTTTAAAAATATATTTTCACTATTTTGCATGCTAGTTTAACAACCCACCCCTATATATACAACTATGATATCTAATTCCATTTCATCGTCTGACGAAGTGTGCCTGCACACGAAAGCTCGCATCTTGAATAAAAATATGTTGGTTTTAAAGGTGCCACTGGACTCTAACGTTGTTGTATATATCTCCTTTGTTGGTCTCATGACCCACTCTTTGGTCCTCCAATTATTATTATTATTTTTTTATTTTTATTTTTATTTATTAATCACCCTATCCTGGCTTACACCAGCTCTGGGTGGTGTACAAAAGGCAAAATGCCATAAAACGAAATATAAATTTTAAAATATCCATATACAATGAATAATAAGCTGCCAACCTCCATAATAAAGCAGAGTACCTTCTAGCGGTAAAAATCATGGAGTGTATGAGCTCAGGCATAGCGTTATAATTGCATTTTATATTTAGGTACTGTTCTGTATTAAAGAGATATAATATTGGAGTGTGGAATATTGCTCTCACAACTGGAGCACATCTTTCTTTTTTTCCTTAATGAAGGAAACAGGGCACACTTTTTACCTTGAATAAAATTCAGTTGTGTTGCCAAGGGTTGGATAAAATGACTTGGGGGACCCATCTGTGACCTGCAGGCCTTTGAGTGTCCATTTCTGGTCAAAGAGGAGGAACAGCTGTTGTGCGGAGTAGTGTCACATGTACAAACAAGAACGAACCTGACGCACGAACGTCACTCACCTATGTCCCCTTGTGCATTAAGGTCAAATTCCAAGTATTTCTCTGCAAAAGAGAGCAGATTGACATCAGAATGCAAAGGCTGCCCTGCTGGGCCACACACGGCACCTGTCTAGTCTGGCATTCTGCATGGAACAGTGGCCCGCTAAATGCCCCTGGGATGCTCAAAAGCAGAGTGTGATGGAGGCATCCATTCCCCTGCAGGGTGTCCAGAGCATCTGGTACTTTACAGCATCTAAACACAGAGGTTCCATTCTTATCTATCCAAAAGCTGTTGCTACACCTGCCCTCCCTGGGTTTGTCTAATCCTTTCAAAATATAACCCATTGATGCGAGGGGCATTCTGGGCCCGATTAAGTTGTGCCAAGGCCCTAAGCTGGGGTTGCCAACCTTTTCTTTAATGAGAAGTGCATCTGCACAATGAACTCCAAGCTACACACACCCTCCCTCATGCTACCAAGTTTTGTTCTGTCCTAGAAACAGAAAAGGGAAGAGGAAGAGCCCCAGAAATGAAGCTATCGGCTACGAAGCACAGAGAACAATCCTATGGAATAAAAGCATTAAAAAACTCCTAGAGTAGACCTTTTCACAGTCTTTTTCTGGGTCTTCAGGGGATGCAACCAGCTACTCTGTAGCAGCTAGCAAGCCACCTAGGGTTACCAGGCTGAGCCTGGCAACCAGTAGGAGGGTTGGGTAGGTTGGGACATACGCTGATGTGACATCGCCCAATCCCCTGCTGGTGGCCAGGGGCGACCTGGCAACCCTAGGCACTTGTAGGGTTGACAGGCCTCCGCTGAACAGCAGATCCCCTGCTCTGGGGCTCCTCCCCTGGTGTCAATCAGCTGGCTGGCAGGGGACTTACTGACAGCAAAAGGAGGCGTAGGCCTACATTGCCAGCAATGTCGGGATGCCGTGGTATTTGGGCAAAAACTCTACAGTAAAAATAGGGTCGCCGGAACCCTGGTGGAGGTGAGGGTCCTCTACTGCCAGGCCCTGCCCCCCAGCCACTGATCAGTTGACTGGCGGGTAGGATTGCCACCTCTCTGATGGGGGCGGGGGTCCCCCCACCCCAAAGAGCCCTGCAGTACCTGACGTGTCCAGTGCGATTACATCACCTGGAGGTGATCTCACCATGCCAGGCATGTTTCACGGGGACGCTCTAGCATTTGGCTGAAAACTCTATGGTGACCTTGCACGACATGCCCAGTGCAATGATGCCACTTCCAGGTGACGTCATCATGACACTGTGGTTTTTGGGCAAAAACTCTACAGTAGAAGCTGGTTTTACCATAGAGTTTTTACCCAAATACCAGAGTGTCACCTGGAAAATGCTGGCATGATGACACTGCTACCTATGCGACACCGGCGAGGTGGCCTGGCCCTTTCTCTTTCTCCTGGTAACTCTCTCCCCATCCCCCGCCAGTTGTCAGGAGAGACCTGGCAAACCTAAGTAAAAATGACTTCTACCATAGAGCTTTTACTCAAATACCAGAGTGTACCCTCATTGCCGGCGATGTGATGACAACAAACTTGCAGTCCACAGCAGAAGTGACAGTGCTGGCAACACTGGCCTAGGCCTCTCTTTGCTCCCGGTAAGTCCCCCCTGCTGGTTCCCAGGGAGTACCTGGCAACTCTTGACACCTGAGACTCCAGTCGAGGTGCTGGGGCTTGGCTCTGTTTGCTTGTGTGACCACCAGTGTTCCCTCTAAGCTGAGTTAGTGTGAGCTAGCTCATAGTTTTTTAGCTTCCAGCTCACACCTTTTTGCCTTTGCTCAGGAAGGGATGGCTCCAGAGCAAGCTAATTTATGCAGTCGCCAAGTCACTCGCTCACAGCTTTAATGCCGGCAGCTCACAAAGCAGAATTTCTGCTCACAAGACCCCACAGCTTAGAGGGAACATTGGTGACCACCCAGTGCAGTGGCTCCCTGGAAAGTTTCTGTGTAAGTTAAATTGCCCATCCATCTCTGACTGCCTGTTGGAGACCCCTAGCCGTAAGTCGTAAGCTATGTCACGTTTAAGAGGCCCCAAAGCATCATGGGGGAAAAGTTAAACTAGAAATTTAGGCTTATTTGTTTGTTTATTTTTACTTAGAAGCCAGGATGTGGTATATAGTCGTGTCTCTGGTGATCTCAGAAGCTAAGCAGGGTCGGTACTTGGAAGGGAGACTGCCATGGAAGACTCTGCAGAGGAAGTCGATGGCAAACCCACCTCTGCTTCTCACTTGCCCTGAATGATCCTTGCTGGGTGTTTGTGATAAATCAGCTGCGACTTGATGGCACCTATACACATTTAGAGGCACTCATAATCTGAGGGGCCCACTGGCTCTGGTGGCATCACAACATCTTTAAAAAGACAGACTCAATTTTCATTGAGCTCAAAGGAGAAAACTAATTCCCTTCTCACACAGTGTCCAGTCCTTCATCGATGCCACTCACTTTTAAACATTTCTAATTTTTCTCCAAGGTCTTCATCCATGCTGTACTTGGGGTCATCCAAGAATTCCTATAAAAGACAGGAGAAACCCCTGATATAGTTAGAGGATCAGACTAGGACCCGAGGGAGCTGAGTTCAGATTCCCGCTCTGCCACGGAAGCTCACTGGGTGACCTTGGGCCTCACTCCCTGTCTCCGCCTCACCTTCTTTGCAGAGTTGTTGTGAGGATGAAATGGGAAGGAAGAACCGTGTATACTGTATAATGACTGTTTTTATGCTGTTTTAACCTGTTTTATGTATTGGCATGTGCCCTATTTGTGAGCCGCCCTGAGTCCGCTTGTGGGGAGGGCGGGCTATAAATTAAAATAATAAATAAATAAACCACCCTGAGTAGCTGGGAAGAGGGAGGGAGGACAGGATAAAAATGTACAGGATGGACGGATAGATAGGTCAGACAATAGCTAAGGGAGGGTGGAAGCCATATGCTGCCGATTTCATACCTGTATTCAGGGACATCATAAAAGAATGCTGTTAACGGCATCCTAAGTAATTACTCCCTTGAATGGGTTTAGTAGGGTGTAATTCTGTTTAGGATGACATTGTAAGTCACTTCGAACAGAAGATCACATTTTTTTCATTCTTAATTATTGTGCCTAGAATAGGGGTTCCTAAACATGGTGTCCATTGGCGACGTTCTGACTGCCAAAACCTTTCCTGGTGACTGCTAAGTGGTTTTAGACGGGATGGCCCATTGGCCTGATCCAACATTGGCTTCTCTTATGTTCTTATGAAAGTGGGTAGGGCCAGGTGGGGCTTTTGCCCAGTAAAGCTTCTGATTGGCCAGCGAAGATTTGACTGGCTGAGCAGAAATCTAGAGCTGTTGTGATGGCAGCAGCTGCCACCACAGCACAAGGATCTTCACTGTACAATTGAAGGTAAGCAGCAGTAGCCATTTTGTGGCTGGCTCTGGCTTCTCTGACAGCCATTTTGTGGCCGCCATTTTGTGACTGTGCCCACGACCCTGTGTCAGAATTCCAAATGTGCCCGCAGGCTCAAAAAGTTGGGGACCCCCAGCCTAGAATATTAGGATCATAGAATCATAGAGTTGGAAGGTACCTCCAAGGTCAAATGGGCATGGAGAAAAATTGCTTCCTGACCCCAAAGTCAGGAAGACTGTATTAATTCAATGATCAGTTAATTTCCAATGAGGAATGACCTTTCCCAATAATACCTTAGAGATGTGAAGGCCTGGAAAAAAAACCCGAAAAATTCAGAAAAAAACCCGTTTTTTCCAGTTTTTTTCCTGAAGCCTTTTTTGTTTTTTTCCGAAAAATTGGAAAAATTGCAAAAAGAAAAGAAAAGAAAAAAATTGATTATGGAACATTTTATTTTAACATGATGAATAAAATATTTTAAGATCAGGTGTTCAAATATTTTCCAAATCATTTCATATATATATATATATATATGTGTGTGTGTGTGTGTGTGTGTGTGTGTGTGTGTGTGTGGTATCAAATTGATGTAATTTCTGTGCACTGAGGACAAGCAAGTCCTAGGTTACAAACTGAACTCTCCAATGCAAGAACAAGATGCATTTCTTCCTTTAGGAGGTGCGATTGTCAGAAGAAAATAAAAAGGTTCAGTTTTGTTTTTGCATGTGGGTGGGTATTCTGTTTGTAATAATTGTTTGGATACACTATATTTTTAATATGCTAGTTGTGATAATTTCATGCCAAGTAAAAATGTCCATAGTCATATTTTATGTTCCTAAAGTAACAGAATGACTTTCAAACTAGAAAAGACAAAAGAAATGCTAATGTAGCATTTTTTTCAATTTTTCCGAAAATTTCCATTTCCCCCCGAAAAAAACCGGGTTTTTTTCCGAGCTTCAAAATTTCCGGAAATTTTACATCTCTAACCTTACCTCTACTATGAATTTGTTAGTGGACACTTTGCTGTGCTGGCAGATAGGGTTGCTACCCTCCAGGTGGTGGCTGACAATCTCCCAATATTACAACTGATCTCCAGGCAACAGACATCAATTCACCTTGAGAAAATGGCTGCTTTGGAAGGTGGACTCTATGGTATTCTACCCCAGTGAAGCCCCTCTCCTCCCCAAACACATCACCCTCAGGCTCCACGCCCCAAATCTCCAGTTATTTCCCAAAATGGAGATGGCAACCCTACAGTGGAAGAGCATATGCTTTCTATGTGCAATTCTCCTGGCATCTCCACCTAAAGGATTTCAGTCAGCTGGTGTTGGGACAAGGCTGTTCTCTGTCTAAAATCCTGAAGAGCTGTGGCGAGTCAGAGGAGACAATACCAAACAGGATGGACCAGTGGTATGACTTGGTAGAAACCACAGGTGCATTTGTCGTATTGATATCTTCAATCAGTGGCGATCGGTGGAGTTTGGGGCACGCATGTTTGTCCATCTTCATCACACAAGACTTCTTGTCACTGTGGTGACAATTCAAGTGCTAGCCAATCAGTGCTGTCCACAGCAGTAGAAAAGAGCATGAGTCCAGTAGCATCTTAAAGCCTAACAAAATTTGTGTCAGGGGATGAGCTTTCATGAATCACTGTTCACTTTTTCAGATACAGCTAGCATGTGAGTCCATCTGTTCTTATACCTTGGAGAGTGGAGTGATTTCAGATGCTGAATGACATTAGCAGGCAAATGACAATAGCAGGTGAATGACAATAGCAGGCATGATTGGATTAGGTGTGATACGCAGAGGGGTAGTAGGCATGGAGAAATCAGCACTGGTAATGAGACAGGAAACCTAGGTCTTGATTCAGTCCAGGAGAATGCACTGTCTTGAGCTTTAGTATCCGTTGCAGTTCAGCGGCCTCTATTTCTAATCTCCCTTTGAAATTCCTTTGTAAGAGAACTGCTATTCTTAGGTCAGCAACTGAATGTCCTGTCCTGGAAGGTTAAAATAGACTCTTGCTCTTTTCTACTGCTACAGACAGACTAACATGGCTACCCATCTTGATCTATCATGGTAGTGGTGTCCATAGTTGGCTTCTTTTGCAAACCCCTCCTTTTTTTTTTTTTTAAGAATGCGACTCTGGAGGAAAAAATGGTTTGTTTGGACCAAATGCAGCAAGAATTCCTCAAAATCAGCCCCAGTTATCTAGTTTTTATGTTTGCCTTCACTCCTCCTTACCTTATTGAGAGAGTCGAGGAACTCTTCCTGCTGGGCCTTCAGCACCCCAAAAGCCTTTCCTCCTGGCAGATGGAGAAAATAATAATAATAATGGGTATGCTGGGACACCCCCTCCCCCCCCCTCCCTGTTCCCCTAACATGATTGCATTCCTCTGGAGGGTCCTAGTTTCTGAATTTCCTCTTTGCAAATGCAGTTTCCTGTCCAGGGCTTCAGTTCTGTAGCATGTGTTACATTGGGTGCTGTTCAGCTAAACCAAAGAGGAAGTAGATAAAATTTCCCTGACTCTGAGCTTTTCTGCCTAATGAGGAAAATGGACAGACAGTTAGCTACTGGAATGAGGGGGTGGGGCTGGGCCAATGGAAGGGGCATTTGTGAATAGGGTTGCTAGGTCCCCCCTGGCCACTGGAGGGGCACAGGAGGGTAGGGTGGACAGAACCCGGTTGAGAAACTCCTGGAGATTTGGAGGTGGAGCCTGGGGAGGACCTCAGTGGGGGACAGTGCCATAGAGTCCACCCTCCAAAGCATCCGTTTTCTCTAGGGGGACTGATCTCTGGTGATGAGCTGTAATTCTGGGGGATCCCCAGACCCCTCCTGGAGGCTGGCATCCCTGTTTGTGATGTGAAGCATGACTTGGGAGAACGGCACCGGGCTGAGGTACCTGAAAACAGACGCATAATTGGAGTCCTAGTCATGATTTGCGGTGTGGGGGAAAGTTGAAGACAATGCGAAAAGGAGGAATGGAAACTACAGCTTGTCTTTGGAATTTACCCATTTGACCGAAAAAAGGCAGACTTCGGTAGGTAGATTGGTAGATCGATATCTCAAATTGGAACAATGGGGTAAACATGACAGAGTTCATCTTTCAGAAAGAAATCCTTTCATATATGGCAAGAGAAACGGTCCTCGCATCTAAGAAAGACTGTATTTCTTCCTCCCCACCTAGGGATGCCAGCCTCCAGGCAGGACCTGGGGATCTTCCAGAATTACAGCTCCAGACTACAGAGCTCAGTTCCCCTAAAGAAAATGGATGCTTTGGAGGGTGGACTGTACTCCACTGAGGTCCCTGTCCTCCCCTGGCTCCACCCCAAAATCTCCAGGAGTTTCCCAACCTGGATCTGGCAACCCTAGCCCTCCACCCCCCGCTGGTAGCTGGGGGGGGGGGCACCTGGCAACCCTAACTCCACCCGACTCGCATTGTTTGCAGTCATCTCCAGGTGGGTCCCAATTGGGACTGGATTGCTTATCTAGTTGGGGAGGAAAGCTACCGACCGCCAAAATGTCCCCTTAAAGATGCACATCTGAAAAACTCACAACAGGAGAAAGAGATGAGGAAGGTACGTTGGGGAAGGGGACTGGGGCCTTTCTTCTCCTATCTCTGCCTTAATTATAAACTCGCTAGGGTAACAGTGAAGTTATAAGTTAGGTTTGGGGGGGGGTCTTCCACAGACCCTGGGCTGGGTTGGGTAGGGATCAGAAAGCAGGCAGTGACTCCTGAGGTTTAAAAATGCAGTTGCTCACTCCCCTCTTCTAACAATGCAGTCCTAAGCAAAGTCACACTCTTCCACGTCTATTGAAGCAATCGGTCTTAGACTTCTGTAACTTCATTTAGGATTGCACTGTAATTTATTTACATTTCTGCACATTCAAAATAGCTCTTTTTAACAGGCAAAGAAAACTACCCAGCCCAAAAGCTTGCCTGTATTTTTTTTTTCCATTGGGCAATTCACTTAATCTTGTAGTCTAACCTACCTCACGGGGTTGTTGTGAGGAGAAAATTGCACAACTCCCATTGATGGCCCCCGCAAGTTACCCTGTTTAGCTGCCCATAACATCATTGTTGTTAAGAACATCTCTATTACAGTCTGTCTCCTTACACCTTTTTTCTCCCTCAGATAGAAGGTAGAGACAGTATCCCTGTCAGGACACTTTACTGGTCCCATTTGCTACTATTAAGGTGTATAACCAAACAGCCAGGTACCTTGTGGATTCATCGGTCCTCCTTTCTTCTAGTTGTCCCCAGATTCCTGATGGCTGTATGTACTTCAGCCGGGGCACTGCTGACTGATTTCCCTCCTTTAAGCTGGGTTCTTTTCTCTCTCTCTGAATATATGTAGGGGGTTGCTACTTCCTCTTTTGTTCTGAGAAATGGCCGTTCACTGACACTTTACCATGTGGAGAAGAAGAGTAACGTTTTGAGCGGCCCAGAGATGTGGGAGGAAGTCATTTTCCTGCTCGGCAGCCAGCGAAGTAGCAGTTCTGCGCCGAGCAACAAAGAGGAACCTGGAGGGACTCCAGAAAGGCCTTGCTTAGGATAAGGTGCTTCCTTTATACTGCTTCAGATTTTGACTCTCTCTCAAGTTGCCTCTGCTAGTTACATATATTATAAACAGCTCTTCAGGAAGTGGCTTGGGAGAAGGAACCATGTAAGATATGACCTGGGGATCTCCTGGAATTACAGGTCATCTCCAGACTACAGAGATCAGTTCCCTTGGAGAAAATGGATACTTTGGAAGGGGGACTCTGTGGCATTGTACCCCACTGAGGTCCCCGTCCGCCACAGGCTCTGTCCTTAAATCTCCAGAAACCCACCCTCTCATCCTCTGCCAGTGACCAGGGATAGGGTTGCCAAGTCTATCTTCGCCGGGAGTGGGGGGCTCCTGGCCGGCGTCTTGTGCGCGCGCTCTTTTTGCGTGCGCACACCGCACACACGTCACCCGGAAGTGACGGGAGGATGCCAGGTACGCTGGGGGTGGGGCCACGGCCATACAAGGGAAAACCATAGTTTTCCCCTGTATGGCCGTGGCCCCGCCCCCAGCTTGCCTGGCGTGCCCGCGACACTTCCGGGTGATGCGCACGTCGGGGTGGAGTTCCCCCCAGGGCCCGATCCGGCGCCGCCGGGGAATGGGCCTCTGGAGCAGGGGTTTCCCCACCCCCCCGGGGGGACTTGGGATCCCTAACCAGGGAGGACCTGACAACCCGATTGGCAACTTTTGATACCATCAAAGTATCCTTATGGATCACTTTTGGGGTTGGGATTAAGAAGCACTATTCTATGGCGTTTTCAGTCCTACCTCAACGGTAGGCTTCAGAGTGGGGGGCTGGAGGGACTGCTGCTTCACCCCTTTACCTCTGGCCTACTGGTCCTGCAAAATTCAACGTTGCCCCTGTTCCTTATCTGGTATTGCTTTTTATCATGTATGTAAAACTGCTGGGAGAGATCATCGAGAGATTTGGGCTATGTAATATAGGTTTCTCTTAGTTGCTACGTAGTGGCTGAGTGGTAGATACTTTTTATTGAGCTGTAGTACTAGATATACTCCTGGGGAAGGTGGGGTTAGCTGAGGCCTGATTCCAAGATGGCTGCCTGGCTGAGGTTTTGTATGCTTCCATTCAAGTGACATCATAGCCGCTGCAGCATTTCATGGCAACGCTCTAGTTTTGGGGCAAAACTCTATGGTTTGAGCCTGTCAGCTATGCTGCCATGAGGGTGCTGTATGTTGCTAATTGCTGTGCATTCCTTTCCAGGCGCTTAATTGCTTCTTTGCTGTAACACATATCTCTCAAGGCCACTGGAGGAGTTGGTGCGTCTAGGTTTCGTGGGAAGCGTCTTACGTTCCCAGCTTCTGCAGCCGTTAGAAATCGACCAAATGCCCGCGCGCGGGAGCCCATATAATTGGGCGCTACGTGGGGGGGGGGTTGCATACGAAAGCCCTATATCATATTATGAACATAGGTAACCCGCCATTCCTAACAGTGTTCATGTTACTGCATCTATAGCTTTTCAATAAAAGTAAAACCTTCCTAGAAGCGTGTACTTCGTTGTTTTGCTGTGGATCCTGACAGAGCCCAATGTTACCATAGAGTTTCCCCAAAAAACTAGAGCATTGCCATGTGATGGTGCGGTGGCTATGATGTCACTTCTGGGTGACATCATCGTGCCACTTTTGGGGCATTTGGGGGTGGGGTTTCCAACACTGGCCAGTTAGCTGGTGGTGGGGAGGAGCCTGCAAAAGTGGGGGAGCCCCTGCCTGGACCAGGGGGTGGCAACCCTAGTGGCTTTGGCACTAGGTGGATGTTGATATGTTCTGTTGTGGCTAGGTCTTTGAGAATCGCGGGGGGGGGATTCCCTCCCCCCACTTCCTCGCCAGTCTCTGAGTGGCTCCCAGGCTGCCTAGCTATTGTTGGGCCCAGTGTGGCTTCTGGGCTGTGCAGCCACTACCACCAGACCCGGCGCAGCTCCCAGACTTGTGTCTCTGCTGCTGGTGGACTCAGCACAGCTCTTTGGGTGGCGGCAGCAGCATGTTCAGCACAGCTCCTGGGCAGCAATAGCATGCTCAGAGTAGCTCCTGGCCTGTGGTGGCGGCATGCCCAGCATGTAGGGCTGCCAAATCCCCCTGGGGGGCGGAAACCCCCCCACCCCAGAGGCCCGTTCCCCAACGCCGGGGAATCGGGCCACGGGGGGAACCCCGCCCCAGCGTGTACATCACAGGGAAGTGACGTTATGATGCCAGGCACGCTGGGGGCGGGGCCACGGCCATACAAGGGAAAACTCTATGGTTTTCCTTTGTATGGTTGTGGCCCCGCCCCCAGCGTGCCCAGCGTCATGACGTCACTTCCCTGTGACGTGCATGCGGCACGCGCGCACACACGCGCTGGGAGCCGAGCAGGAGTCCCTCGCCGGAAGGGTAAGTGCCAGTTGGCAACCCTACCAGCATGGCTCCCAGGCTACTCATCCACCACCAGGCCCAGTGTGGAACTGTGGGATGTGCAGCCACCACAGAACCCAGCTCGGTTCCCCAGCGCTACTCCCCAAAGTCACCACCACCAAGCACTGGAGGTAAGTGAGCTCTCTGCGCTTGCGCAGAGAATGTTACTTTTAATTTGGGAGGATTTGCAGATTTTTCTGCAGACCTGGGGATTGCCCTAAATTTGTTGGAAAATCTGTTTAGCCCCTGTGTGGCCTCGATCTGCAGATTTAGCTGTCCGCAGATGGGGACCATGGGTGGCTTATAGTATATAGTATATAGATGACAAGTGTGGGCCCGCAAGATTCGCGGGGGGATTCCTTTCCCTCAACTTTCTCACTGGGCCTGCTGTGGCTTTCAGGCTGTGCTGCTGCTGGTCCCAGCGTGTCTCCCAGGCTGCTCCACCGCTGGCACAGGGCCCATTGTGACTCCCAGGCTGTACCGCGCCAGGCCCAGTGCAACTCCCAGGCTGTGCCAATGCTGCCGGGCCCAGCACGGCTCCCGGGCTCCTTCAATGCCACCAACAACCACTGTTTGGGGGGAATTTAATCCCTCCCCTAATGTATTTCTAAGATGTCATCTTTTTGCAAATGTAGAAGGTCCCCCGAGTTTGCAGAAACATCTCTTTTGGGTAAGTGTGGTCTTGATCTGTGGATTTAGATACCCACAGATGGGGACCACACTTGCAAAATAGATGTATAGTTTAAATATTTTATATACACTTTATTTTTAAATGCTGTTTTGAGAGCTGCCGGAGCTCATTAGCATAACTCATTAGCATAACTTATTTGCATATGCCACGCCCCCTGACATCACCGGAAGTGACAGAAGGCCACACCCCCTGACATCACCGGAAGTGTGTCAGAAGGCCCGGCTACTTACCCTCCTGCTTCATCCTCATTCCCAAACGGAATGAGGATCGAAGCAGAGGGCGGGGTAAAGAAGGGGCGGGGCTTCACCACGTGACCGCCCCGCCCCCTAGAGGTTCTCTTCCGGAGCTCCGTACCTGAGAGCTCCCCCCCGACTAGAGCCCTGTATACACTTTATTTTTAAATGCTGTTTTGGTGTCTTGATGCTCTACTGAGAGCCATTTTGGTGTAGTGGTTAATAACGAGTGCAGACTCTAATTTGGGAGAACCAGGTTTGATTACCCACTTTCCCGCATGCAGCTGCTGGTGCGACCTTGGGTCAGTCACAAGTTCTTTCAGAGCTGTTCTCTCAAGGGCAGTTCTCTAGAGAGCTCTCTCAGCCCCACCTACCTCACAGGGTGTCTGTAGTGGGGAGGGGAAGGGAAAGGAGTTTGTAAGCCACTCCAAGACTCCTTTGGGTAGTGAAGGGCGGGGTATAAATCCAATCTCTTCTCTTCTCTCTCTTCTTCCTCTTAATGTTGAAACGCTGCATGATTGCCACGTTGGAGACTTTATTGAGGTGGAAAGCCGGGATAGAAATGTTTTAAATTAATAAATGTATCCTCCTGCTGGGTGTCTGCCTGATAAGCCAGGTGGAACAGCTGCACACTCAGAATCAATTGGACAGGCACAGGAGTATCCAGCACAGTCCTACCTGGATCCCACCACTTTAATTTGTCCCTAAAATTAAATCAGGTATGATTTCCCCCTCCCCCGCATGGAAAGCTAGCCTTAAACCCTTCTCTCTCACACGTCCAATTTTGTTTTGTTTAACAGCACTTCTAATATTATATTATTACTCCCCTTTGCTCATCAACCACATAGGATGCTGAGTTTGCAGTATAATTTTATAGGGGAATCTGACCCTCTGTGCTCAGTGGGCTGGCGTGTTTGGCTCTGTTTTCCTCCTGTAATGATAGGTATTTTCCATACACTTGGTTTGATGCCTCTGTTCTGTCAAAGAAATAAATTAGAATACCAGCATTTAAAGCACACAGCATTTTGATTTTAATTAATTCTATTAAGAAATTTAAATTACATATTGTGGACTTTTTTTGGGTACATAATTTAAAGCTGTCCAGTCTGCGTTGGCCCTCAAAAACCTGAAAATAGGCGCCATTTTCTTTAAGGCCCGAGTGCACCAGAACTCAGCACTCTACCCACACAAGTCCATGTCACACTCTCAGAGGAATTCTAGTCCAGTGTTTCTCAGATTTTCTAAGTCCAGACAACCCTTTCAACATCAACGTCTTATACTCCAATCAGGGGAAAAGGTAGGATATCTCGAAAATATTGATTCTTATTTCCTAAGAACACACTGAGCATGGACTAAACCATTTCCAGAACCCAAATCATGTCAGCCCTGAAGTCTGCTAGCTGCCATCTCTAACTAGGGTTGCCAGCTCTGGGTTGGGAAATACCCGGATAATTTGGGGGCGGAGCCTGAGGAGGGTGGGGTTTGGGGAGGGGCTTCAGTGGGAGATAAGGCCAGAGACTCCACTTTCCCAGGCGGCCATTTTCTCCAGGTGAATCGACCCGTCGCCTGGAGATCAGTTGTAACCCCAGGAGATCTCCAGCTACCACCTGGAGGCTGAGGAAATCCGAACACAACATCTGTGACGAAAATGACGAGGAGTCAATAAAGATATGTTTGCAAAACCATTTACTGTAGTAGTTCTGTAGAAAATCCTCTTCTATTATCGCTCGCGCACAAGATACCGCGCAATATAAGCAAATCCGTTTCACAAGGATTGCTTTATCTGAGCATGTGGCAATCACAATTCTTATCACTAGAAGAAAGAAAATACACATTTAGTGATAAATGTAGCTTTAAAAAATCATAATGATCCATTACACTCAAAACTGTCACTTACATTTCTGCTTATCAGCTCTTGAAGGAAACATTCCATGTTGATTCTCTAATAACAGAACCCAAGGTCTTCACAATGTATTAGCTGGATTTTACAAGCCAAACATAAAGTCTCCACTGCTAATTGCTACCAGCCATGGCCTGCCTATGCAAACAGCGTTTAAAGTACTAGGGTGTCCATGTATGTTTTTTTCTATTTATAAAAACCCAACTGTAACCCCACAGTGCTCTTCTGTCTTTTATCCTCATAATGACCCTGGGCACCAGGGTAAGGGTATGAGAGAGTGACTGGCCCAAGGTTACCCCATGAGCTTCAAGGCATAATTTGAACCTGGGTCTCTACAGTCTGACTCTGTTACCACGACATCACACTGTCTTTTAAAACAATGTAAGATTTTTCTGTATGTCTTGGGAGTCCCCTATGTACATGGAATTCCCTTCCTTCTCTGTGGGTAGTCCAGTTTCATTGCCCCAGCTCATTGGCAGGGATCACCACATTTGCTTTGAGAGTGAACAGGATGGGGGCATGTGAGGGAGCATGAGATGGGTGGAACAATTTAGAAATCCCACCCCCCCCTCACCAAAATTTCCCCCCTCCAGCTTACTCTCAAGGGTTTGTACAGGCTGGTTTCTCTTCCAGCCCTTTTACCTTTAACTAGCACTCAACTGTTTTTACCCCCTTGTGGTTAAAAACAATTACAAATTGCCACTAGGGTTGCCAGAGGGAGTTTTACCATGGAGTTTGGCCCAGATCCTAGAGCTTTGCATCAATGGCACCCTGACGACATGATGTCACTTCTGGGTATTTGCCGGAAGTGACATTCTACTGTTGGCACTGCTCCATTTAAAAAACATCTTCCAGACAGGGAGAACCAGTCTCCCTAACTGTCACCTTGAAACGGCACCTAAGACTTGAAATGGCACCTTATAGTATAATGCTTGGGTTGCCTAGTGGGAGGTTCACAGAGAGTTGATCTTGTGTTTGCCCCCAATGCCCTGCCAAAGGTAAGAGGGATGCCCAGGGATATACAGATCTATGTAGGAGGAAGAAGGATGTCTTCTCTTACTGGTGCAGTTTAGCATCTTTGGTATGGGATGTGGCTCTGCATTGGTCAAGAAACGAGGAGACTCTATGGTTGGTGGCTGAAAAGTACTGAGAAACGTTGAGTGATTTCAGCAAAGTACTTTTATTAGGATAGAACAAGACAAGGACTGCCGGCTCGGAGGCCGGTATATATGCCCCGCAAACCCACCACCTAAACACACCCCCTATTACACTATAGGCTATTTACAGTGCCCGAGAGTCCCATAGGCTCTTGGCCGTGGACCTGGCCCTCTGATTGGTGCGGGCTAGGATCCGCTCGGCTATTGTTCTCAGGGGAGCGAAGCTCTGCTGCTAGGCATGACCGCATGGCCCAACGGTTGCGCACGTGGTCATGGCGGAGTACATTACACCCCTCCCCCCATAGTCCAGACTTCCCACACACATAGTCTTTGAGATAAGCCGGGGTCGTCCGGTTCCGTGTGGAATGTCGGAGCTCGGGAATTGGGGTTGCCGGGGTTGCCTGAGGTCTTGGCGGGGAGCTTGGTACCGGGCCGGCCGGTGACAGAGGCGGCATGCTGTCCTGGAGCTGGGTGGCGGGGGGCCCTGGCAAGGGTGCCGGGACCGGCGGCTCGGAAGCCGAAGTGGGCGATTCGGCTGATTCCGGAAAGTCCAGGTCCTCGGGCTCGTTGGGGAGAACCCTCCGCCGCAGCTGATCTATGTGGCAGTGGAGCAGCTGCACGTCCTCGCAGGAGACCTCGTACGTCTGAGGCCCTCGTACACGGACCACTCGTGCGGGTATCCAGGGCGGACCTTTGGCATAGTTCCTCGCGGACACCGGATTCTCGGGGAAGAATCCCCGGGCTGCCTCTGCTGTTTCGGTGGCAGGTTCCTTCTCGGGTGCTCAGTCCGGGTGCAGTCGATCCAGCCGGGAGGTGGGGCGGTGACCCAGCAGGAGCTCGGCAGGACTGCGGCCCGCCTCCGTGTGCGGTGTGTTCCTCTGGCCAAAAAGGAAGACTGCCAATTTATACTCCCAGTCGCGACTCTCGAACCGGCGGAGCGCCTCCTTGGTGGTGCGCACCATGCGCTCTGCTTGCCCGTTTGTTGCCGGATGGAAAGGCGGACGTGGCGGATCCCGTTGTACCGGGTGAATTCTTGAAATTCGCTCGAGGTGAAGGCCGTTCCGTTGTCCGTAACCAAGGTGTCCGGGAGGCCCTGAGCACTGAAGATGCGCCACATTGCTCGGATAGCCGCCTGGGATGAGGTTGTCGGTACTGGCACCACCTCCAGCCACTTGCTGTAGGCGTCGACCAGTATGAAAAAGACCTGCCCCTGGAATGGCCCCGCAAAGTCCAAATGCAGCCGGGACCAGGGTTTGTGAGATGATTCCCAGGCCCTTGCGGGAGCTTAGGGCAGGCCTGGCCGTGAGGCCTGGCAGGGCTGGCATTGCTTTACTTGTCCTTCAATGTCTCGGTCTAGGCCCGGCCACCACACGTAGCTCCGGGCCAAGGCTTTCATCCGTACTACGCCGGGGTGGGCCTCGTGCAAGGCGGCCAGCACTCTGTCCCGGAGTGGGGAGGGAATCACCACCCGGCCCCCCCACATCACGCAACCCTTGTGTGCTGAGGGTTCGTCCTTGCGGGTGGCGAACGCCGAAAACTCGGGACCCACTGCGGCCGCTGGCCACCCCCTTCTCACCCAGTCCAGGATGCGACAGAGGCGGTGCGATGGGCGACCTCCCTGACGTGCACCGGCTGATCAGGCAGCGACTCCAGGAACGCGATCTGGTGAGCGGGAGCCGGGTCCGGGTCTGTCATGGGCAGTGGTAGGCGGCTCAGGGCGTCGGCGTGCCCCATCGCCTTCCCGGGTCGGTGGAGAAGCGAGTAGTTGTAGCCCGCCAGGAAGACGGACCACCGGATCACTCTGGGCGAGGTCATCTGGGGGGTCTGGCGGTCCAGGGCGAGCAGACCCAGGAGGGGCTTGTGATCCGTTAAGACCGTAAAAGGCCGGCCGTATAGGTAATGGTGAATTTTTTTTCACGCCGGCCACTATTGCCTATTTGGGCATAGTTGCGCTCGGCTGCCGACAAGGTTCGGGAGTAGTAGGCCACTGGGACCTCTCGACTGTCCGGCAGCTTGTGCCCCAGGACCGCCCTGACCCCGTAAGGAGAGGCGTCACAGGCTAGAATCACTGGCAAGTCCTCGTTGAAGTGGGCGAGGACCGAGTTCGAGACGAGCAGGTCTTTTACTGCCTGGAACGCCGCCTTCTGAGCTGGTCCCCAAACCCATGGCGTGCCCTTGTCCAGAAGCCGATGGAGGGGTTCCGCAACTGCTGCTTTCAAGGGAAGAAATGAGTGGTAAAAGTTTAGTAGGTATTCCGTCTGGCGCTGTCAGGATTCCAGCGCCTCTGGATGTGATTCAACGCATGACTAGAGTAGAGGTAGAATTAAATCATTTTTATTCAGCTGCACATGCAATTCAGAAGATTTCCTTACTTACAATTAATCAATTCAATTCTCTGGCTCATGTGAAAAAGATAGTGTGCTCCGCCTTCCTTGCAGTTTAAAGTGTAGACAAAGGAATGGAAGAAGCTGTAAAGCTCGAATTCCCCGCGTCTCTGGGAGCCGGAAATGACTGTTGATCAGCCAGTTACAGGAATGCTATTGGATGTCTAACTAAAGACTTCAATTCCCAGAGGCCACTTCTCTTAAAGATATATGGCAGTTCTACTTAGCTAAAGTTAAACGCTGTTTGGGACAGCACACTCCCCGCCCTGGAATCCTACGGGTTCCACTACCCACTGCATTACTAACAAGCTTTACAACTATAACTATGCATAATTGCCATGCTACACTGCTAACTATGTTCTATACAGAAATAAGACATGCAAAACTTGAGTCTTCAATCTTCGAGTTCTTCTTTGGTGCAGAGCAGGACCACCTCTGTGATTGGTCTGGTGAAAGTCTTGGTCGGCCAGGGGCGGTCCTGTGGGCCATCACGTGCGACAACTCTGACATCAATCTTGCGGACCAGTCCATCTTTGCCAGGCAAGGCCCGATCTACAAGTCCTATGGGCCACGAGTTGCGGGGTGCGTCTTTCTCCCTCAGCAACACAACATCTCCTTCCTGCAGGTTAGGCTTGTCCTCTTCCCATTTGCGTCGACTCTGTAAAGTTGGAAGATATTCTTGCTTCCAGTGTGTGAGGCGTGGGGAGGATTGAATATCCATGTACAATTCTGGGCGCTCAGATAACCACTGAGCGCGGGATTAAGATCGGTGCTCGTGTTGATTCCTAGCTCCCTGCATGCCCCAACAAAGTTCGTGCCACAGTCTGACCGGAGGAGCTTGACAGGACCACGTATGGCAAGGAATCTCCTAAGGGCATTTATGAAGCTGGAGGTATCCATGGACTCGATTACCTCGATATGAACAGCTCTAATACTCAGGCACGTGAAGAGCACAGCCCAACGCTTGCTGTTTGCCTGCCCTCCTCTTGTTTTGCGTGCCACCACGCTCCAGGGTCCGAACACGTCGAGACCTACATTGGTAAAGGGGGGCTCTGTACTGAGACGGTCCGGCGGTAGATCGGCCATCTTCTGCTGCTGATAGAGCCCCTTGAGCTTACGACACTGTATACATCTCCGAAGTACGGCAGCAATGCATCTCTTTGATCCAACAATCCACAGGCCTGCAGCTCTGATGGCTCCTTCTGTGAGATGCCGTCCTTGATGCTGGATCCGTTCGTGGTGGTGGCGCACCAGCAAGAGGGTAATGTGCTGCCGAGCTGGGAGGATGACTGGATTCATCACTGCCGGTACCACATCGGCTGCATTCAGGCGTCCTCCTACTCGAAGTATCCCATCATCATCGAGGAAGGGGTTCAACTTCAAGAGGGAACTGTTCTTTGGTATTGCTCTCTCCCTTTTGAGACACTCGAGCTCCTGTGAATAAGACTCACATTGCACACTGCGTAGGATTAGCTGCTCTGCCCAACGTTGCTTATCTAGCCGGGTCACCTCAGCTTTCCGGTGGTACAAATAGTGCATGATACGTGCCACTCCTCGGACAAGTGGCGTCCAACGGGAGAAGCACAGGAAGCGTCGTCCCTCTCACAGATGACGTCTGGTCTCCAATCTTGTTGCCATGCAACTGATTTGAGGCCGTACCTCGGCATCTTCATCTGGGTCCAGGAGCTCGTGATGCTCTTCGTGTTCCAAAGATCCGTCTGGCTGGAGAAGGATCTCAGGGCCTTTTAGCCAGGTTGACTGAGCTAGCTGAGATGCCAGGATAGAACGCGTTGCATGGTCCGCGGGATTTTGATCCGTGGGGATGTATCTCCACTGCGCAGGACGTGAAGACTGCCTGATGCGTTCCACTCTGTTGCTCACATACACGTAGAATCGCCGACTCTGATTGTGTATGTAGCCTAACACTACTTTGCTGTCCGTGTAGAAGGTTGTGGCTTCAAACTGGACGTCCATTTCTCTCTGTATTTTGTCTGCCAGCTCTACGGCTAACACAGCACCACACAGTTCCAACCTTGGAATAGTGTGTCCTTGTCGTGGTGCTAGCTTAGCCTTTCCCATGACAAAGCCCACATGGACAGGACTCTCCCCGCCGTTGACCCTGAGATATGCTACTGCTGCTATCGCCTTGGTCGATGCGTCTGAGAAGATGTGCAGTTCTCTGCGGGAGGCGGCGGCTGGCGAGATTGCAACATAGGTACGGGATACGTGTATGCACTGCAGACTGTCAAGGGAGTTCCTCCATGCTTCCCAGTCCTTTCTCTGGTCGGGGGAAAGAGGTTCGTCCCAGTCTTTGGTTCCTTGAGACATTGTGCGCAGTAGGTGTTTCCCTTGGATAGTCACCGGGGCCGCGAAACCCAAAGGATCGAACAGGCTGTTCACCATCGACAGAACACCTCGTCTGGTAAACTGTTTTTCGGAAGCTGGCACTTGAAAGGTGAATGTGTCCCTCTTTAGATCCCAACTAAGACCGAGGCTGCGTTGGATGAGGGGGGTGTCGGGAGTGTTGTCGCCCAGGTATAGGTCCCTCAGACCTTTGGCGTGATCTTCCGGGTCAAATGCCGCCAACACTTGCATACTGTTGGATGCAATTTTATGCAACTTAAGGTTTGCTGCGGCCAACATCTTCTGCGTCCTTTTTAGCAAGCCTATGGCTTCATCTGGAGTGGGTACAGACTTCAGTCCATCGTCGACATAGAAGTCTCGTTCCACAAACTGTCTGGCGTCCAGGCCATACCTCTCTTCTCCTATACGAGCGGTTTGGTGCAACCCATAGTTGGCAATCGCGGGAGATGGGCCATTTCCAAAAACGTGCACTCTCATGCGATATTCCGTGACCTGCTGGCTATGTTGTTCATCGCCGAACCACAGGAATCGCAAGTAGTTGCGGTGGTCTTCTCTGACAAGGAAGGAGTAAAACATCTGCTGAATGTCTGCCATGACAGCTATAGCTTCCTTCCTGAAGCGGAGGAGCACTCCAAGTAGGCTGTTGGTCAAGTCTGGTCCTGTGAGGAGGGCCCTGTTCAGTGAAAGACCTTGAAACTGTGCACTGGCGTCGAAGACCACTCGGATCTGACCTGGCTTCTGTGGATGGTATACTCCAAAGAATGGGAGATACCAGCATTCCTCACCTTCCTTCAGAGGAGGCGCGAGTTCTGCATGCCTGTTCTGAAGCATTTTGTCCATGAATTCCACGAAATGCGCCTTCATCTCAGGCTTCCGTTCTAGGGTCCTGCGCAAGGTGCTGAGTCGAGACAAGGCCTGTCTGCGATTGTTGGGTAGACGCTGCCTAGGCACTCGGAAGGGAAGCGGGGCCACCCAGCTTCCAGATTTGTCTTGCCTGAGTCCTTCGTCCATCAGCTGCAGGAACTGCTTGTCTTCCAGAGATGGAGCAGGCTCGTTGTCGTCCTTCGTAGTCTGGAACACTGTAGCTCCCAAGCCAGAGTCTCTTTCAATCCAGGTGAAGTGATCTGGACATGGCTTCAGGTGGGAGGGTCGCCCATTGTCTAGGATGCTGGTGGCAAAGACGCTTGTCTGAATCGGCATCTGCAGGCGATCTATGCACACGTTCCCCACGATGACCCATCCAAGCTCTAGTCTCTGAGCATGCGGCGTGCCAGGAGGTCCTCTGAGCAGATCATGACCGGCCAATAGGTCAGGGATGTCCGTTCCCAACAGGAGCAAGATCTCCGCGTCGGGATCCAGGGGAGGAAGTTGGCTTGCAATAGGTGCTAAATGAGGATGGTGAAGCGCAACGTCTGGCGTGGGAATCTGGTCACGGTCATCTGGTAGAGCATCACATTCCAACAATGATGGTAGGGTGAACTGAGTTTTGCCATCGAGTGATTCTATCTGGAACCCAACGGCTGTCCTCCCGGCCGTGCACTGGACCCCGGCACACGTCTTCAGAGTGTACTGGAGTTCTTCACCCTGAATATTGAAGAGCTCGAAGAAAGCCGGACTGGCTAAGGACCGGTTGCTCTGCCCATCTAAGATGACGTACATCTTCGCGGTCTTTTCTGGATGCCCTGTAGGGAAAACCTTGGCGAGACATATCTGATGGCAGGACCGTTGAGTCTTCATGGCGCCACAAACCTGAGTACAATGGGTGCCAACCTGCTGAGTGGGAGTACTCGAAGCTTCTGCTGAAGTTGTCGTGGTGGGGGAGTCAGGCGTGGGTTGCTGTGGCGCGTCAGAGTCCAGATGCAGGGCACCAGGGTGCTTGGGGCTGCTACACACGTGACACTTGATAGCAGCTGTGCAGTCCTTAGATCTGTGCTCCTTGGACTCACAGCACCTGAAGCATAACCGGTACTCCTTGATCAAAGCCTTCCGCTCCTCCAACGGCTTTGTTCTGAACTCTCTGCACTTGTTCAGAGGGTGCGGTTTCTTGTGAAGCAGACAAAACGGCTCTGGCTTCTCCTTCAGCATCGTTGCCTTCCATTCCAGAGGCTTCTCCCTTGGTTCTGGCGAAATGGCAGACATCTCCGTTTTCTGCACAGAAACTGCTGTCTTAGCCCTGGTTCCTCGTTGAGGTGCCTTTTCAGTGTGAGAGCCCACACGGTTTGTAGACCATCCACACTGAGCATCGTTCCGAGTCACCGCAGCCTGTGCGACAAAATTGACAAGGTACGAGAAGGGAGGGTACGTACCCTGACATGCAACCTTGTAGCTGACTACTGCTTTGCTCCATTCGTCCTGCAGTGCAGGTGGCAACTTCTCCTGGATCTCCAAATGCACCGTGCATTCGTCGAGACTGGCGAGTCCTGGTAATGCTGGATCCTCTTTTGCTGCCTGCAGGTTTTCAAGGAGATCAGCTAAATCCCATAGCTTCTCAGGGTTCTCAGCCATTATCGGGGGGAAACTCTTCAATTGTTCCTTGAGTGCAGTCTCCACAGCCGTCGGGGATCCGTAACGGATGTCGAGCCGCGCCCAAACACGTGTCAAGGCCCTTTCCAGAGTCTTTATATTTGCGGAGTGGAGGTTCTTTGCTTGTTTTGTGGACTCTGGACCCAGCCACTCAGCCAAGAGTGTGAGTTGTTCAACTGCACGTAGGTTCATGTCCCTAATTGCTTCCAAGAAGGTCATCTTCCAAAGGTAGTAGTTCTCTGGACGATCCGTGAACTTCTGGACACCTCTATCAGCCAGGTTCCTCCTGATGTTCCAAGGTGCCGTGTAGCTGCCGAAGTGCGCCGGTACAGGACCCATGTATGCCTGTGTCGGAGCTGGTCCAGGCACTTACAATTAATCAATTCAATTCTCTGGCTCATGGTGAAAGAGATAGTGTGCTCCGCCTTCCTTGCAGTTTAAAGTGTAGACAAAGGAACGGAAGAAGCTGTAAAGCTCGAATTCCCCGCGTCTCTGGGAGCCGGAAATGTCTGTTGATCAGCCAGTTACAGGAATGCTATTGGATGTCTAACTAAAGACTTCAATTCCCAGAGGCCACTTCTCTTAAAGATATATGGCAGTTCTACTTAGCTAAAGTTAAACGCTGTTTGGGACAGCACAGTAGGCCTAAGAAAGCCTGAAGTTCGGTTTTAGACGTGGGAGCTGGAGCGTTGGAGATCGCCGCCGTTTTCTCCGTCGTTTCTCAATGTTTCTCAGTACTTTTCACTGGTGACGAAGGTGGGATTCTACCTTCCCTGAACAACGACCTGGACGAGACCAAGCATCGCACCGAGCTCCGATCCCAACCACCGCAAGCCGCGCCGCTTCGCTCTGGGATCACCGCCAATGCACCGCGCCTCGCTCCATCAGCTGAAGAGAACCTCCGCTCTTTTGCTTCCGCCCTTCTTCGCTTCCAGCGGTTTCGAGATGACATCGATCTCTAGACGTGACCATGTCTTCTCCAGTGACCTCCTCGGCATCCTCCTCCCCCTCCCCTGCCTCCGTCTCCGCCTCAACCTCATCCGAGGGCATCGCTCGGTTCGACCTCTCCCGTCCCGAGCAATGGAAAACGTGGGTGGTGATCCTAAATAACTACCTAACGTGTTTGGGAATCACCGACGCAGGTATGAAAAGGGCCCATCTCATCCGCTTATGTGGGATGGATGCCCTCCTTCTCCTGCAGGACTTGATTGCACCACGGAAGGTGGAGGAGGAGAGCTTCGATGTGCTCGTCAAGACTCTCACCGATCACCTCGCTCCGATGCCCACCAAATTTGCTGAACGAATGGACTTTTCCACGAGAGTCCAAGGCCCGGAGGAGAGAGCCGCCGAGTTCCTGGCGGGCCTACGACAGGCCGCCACGCAGTGTGCTTTCCCTAGCCTAGAGGACACACTGCTCAACCAGTTCCTGTTGGGCCTTCGAGAGGCGAAACTGAGGAGATGTTTGGTCAGGCAGAACGACCTGACGCTGGCTAAGGCGCTGCAGGATGCTGCGGCTTTTGAGAAATCGCATCAAGGCCGCGGCGGAACCATCGCACCCAAGCCGTCTCGGAGTCGGCTGACTCCGAGGAAGACGAGGTACTGCAAATTCGCCGCAAGCCTGCGCACCCACATCACTTGAGAGAAGCACCGCCAGAGAGGGCGCAGGAGCCAGCCCCACCATGTGCCAGCTGTGGAGAGGCGCATGAACGCCGGACCTCCTGTTTCCGGGATGCCATTTGCCGGGCCTGCAACCGGCAGGGCCACATCGCCAAGGTCTGCCGTGGCCGCCGACAGCAGAACAAGAGGTCGACGCACCAGGCAGAGCCGATCCACACCGTGGACCTCCACTCCGTCGACCTCCACACGGTCTCCCACCAGCCCCAGCCCCAGGTAGGTGAAGTGCCCCAGGACGGCCGAAACAAAGTCCACGTTTTGGTCCGTATAGAGGGGTCCCCCTGTAGCATGGAGCTTGATACCGGCTCCGAGTTTACGATTATATCAGAGGAAACACTGCGGAGAGTGTGTCCCAAGGGGGGGCCCCCTCTGCGCAAGCCAAATTTTAAATTACACGATTTTAATAAGAATCCAGTGGCTGTGCGGGGCTGGGGCAAGTTCATGGTGGAATTCCAGGACTTCAAAGGATATCTGGACATTCTAGTGGTGGGCGGGCGGGTTTCCAGCCCCCTAGGAATGTCCTGGTTTAAGCCACTGGGCTTGACCATAGGAGGGCTCCACCAGCTGCAGCGGGTAGATTTCATGGACGTTTGTAATGAGTTCCCGCAGGTTTTCAACGGCTCCCTCAGCAAGTTCACTGGGCAACCCATCTCCTTGGACTTGGATCCAAAGGTCTGCCCCATCCGGATCAAGGCCCGGTATCCACCCATTGCGATGAGGCCGAAAATCGAGGCGGAACTGGACCAGCTGGTGGCACAAGGAGTGCTGGAGCCGGTTGCGTCCGCCCATTGGGAAACCCCTATAGTCACCCCGGTGAAGCCAAACGGGGATGTCCGGATCTGTGCGGACTATAAGTGCACGCTGAACAAAGCACTACAAGACTATGCGTACCCCATACCGGTGGTCAGCCCATACCGGTGGTCAGCTGCCAGCACTTGCAGGAGCCCACATATTCGGAAAGCTGGACTTGGCACAGGCCTACCAGCAACTGCCGGTGGACGCCGCCACTGCAGAAGCCCAGACAATTGCCACTCATAAGGGGGCTTTCAGGGTCCACCGGCTCCAGTTTGGGGTTTCTGTGGCACCGGGGATTTTTCAATCTTTTATGGATTCTCTCCTCAAAGGTATCCCCGGAGTTCAACCCTTTTTAGACGACGTGCTAATCGCCGCCCCCGACTCTGCCTCTTTCGCCGACCGCCTCCGCACCGTCCTCCGACGCTTCGACCAAGCGGGGCTGAGGGTCAAGCGAGAGAAATGCCTGCTGGGAGTCCCCAAAGTGGAGTTCCTGGGGTTCGCGGTTGATGCACAGGGCATCCATCCCACCTTCGTCGCCAGTGAAAAGTACTGAGAAACGTTGAGTGATTTCAGCAAAGTACTTTTATTAGGATAGAACAAGACAAGGACTGCCGGCTCGCAGGCTGGTATATATGCCCCGCAAACCCACCACCTAAACACACCCCCTATTACACTATAGGCTATTTACAGTGGCCGAGAGTCCCATAGGCTCTCGGCCGCGGACCTGGCCCTCTGATTGGTGCGGGCTGGGATCCGCTCGGCTATTGTTCTCAGGGGAGCGAAGTCTGCTGCTAGGCATGACCGCATGGCCCAACGGTCGCGCACGTGGTCATGGCGGAGTACATTACAGTGGCCAACAGATATTTTGTTAGTGCATACATATAGATCATTCTAACAGTCAACAGACGCAATCGCTTTCTGAAATTTATTTATTTGGCTCTGTGTGCAGAGGTGGCAAGGTGACCACTTGTCAGTTTAAGCTGCTATATGGCATCTCCTCCTTGGAACATATGGCAGGGAGACGGAAGAAACATGAGCAGACAGAGCCGACTGGTTCCAAGAAATGCGACTTCACATGTTCTGTTGCCTGGAAGGAAGTCGATCAGCTGTCAGGAGAGAAAGAAAGAGAGAGGGTCTGTGTGTGTAAAGCACAGGCCGTTTTATTTTCTCAACTTTCTTATAATGCAGTAGCCTCCCACCTTTCAGAGTATGCCAGATCCCTGAATTTAGGGTCATCGCATTTCTCACGGCATCTGGCATAAGGCTGCCAGTCCCCGGGCTGTTGAATAGATGGTATGACTTCACTTCTACACACACACAAAATAATCAAAAAAGCTGTCATACATCTCTAGGGAGCCGTGACATCACTTCCAGGTTTTCCCTGGAAGTGATGCTACACCATCAATGACCGGCACCTGTCAGGCCCCCAGTCCGCTCACTTGTTGGGGGACTTTGGGGGGGACTTTTTGGGGCACCACACATCTGGGAAAGGAGGTGAAATTTGGAGGAAACTTATGACTTCTAGAAGCAAAAGTCTCATTCTCTCACACATTCACTCACCCCTCCCACCAGGAATCCCCCCCCCGTTAACTATGGCAACCAAGGCGAATGAAGAGAAGAATGATTTGACATTACCCACCATGTCCCCACCTAGGGTTGCTGTTCCCCCGCCAGGGTCGGGGGATTGCCCACTTTCAGGGCCTCTGATCCACCGGCAGGATCCGGGCAGTGGGGGAACCCCTCCACCAAAGTGCCTCACCCACACCAACGTGACTGGTGCAATGACGTCACCTGGAGGTGACATCATCGTGCAGGGCACGTTGCAGGTGGAACACTCTATCGTTCGAGGAAAAAACTCTATGGTTACCATAGAGTTTTTTTCAAATGATAGAGCGTCCCCCCCCAATTTGCTCTGCACGATGACGTCACTTTTGGGTGACGTCTTCACGGTGCACTGACAAAGCGCATGCGCTGAGGCACTCCTGGAGAGACAGGGGGAACACCCCCCCCCCACTGGCAGCCAGGTAAAACCTGGCAACCCTATCCCTACCCCACCCATCTCTTGCTGGTTGCCAGGCTGGGTAACCCTAAATATGTCAGGTGGAAGTTAAGATGTCAAGAAAAATGGCAGCCCCTCACTCCCAGTTCCCCACTGTCACTCAATTATGCTCCCTTCTAGAGGCCCCCAGCATTCTGGTTCCTTTGCCTATCCAGTTCAGCCCCAAATCCTTCTGCCCATACAGATGCCAGCTTCCAGGTGGGACCTGGGGATCCCCTAGAATTACAGCTAACTTCCAGACTACAGAGATCAGTTCCCCTGGAGAAAATGGATGCTCGGGAGGTTGGACTCCATGGTGGTGTGTCCTACTTAGGTCTTTGTCCTCCCAAAGCTCCTGTTTCCCAGCCTGGATCTTGCAACCTTATGTCCCCATCCCCTGCTGGTATCCAGGGGGGACCTGGCAACCCTTCCATGGTAGTCCAGGTGCCCCAGTTCTCAGTTGCCAGTATACTGAAGGGTGTAACTCACTAGGCCACAGTGGGATGGGGCTGTCTGTAGTCCACAGTGAAACTGTCTGTGTTCCCATTCTCATCGCTGATCAGGACCTCTGCATAGGGAGAACAGCAGTTTGCGCTATGAAAGGAGGCAAAAGAATGACAGGTGAGCTGGTAGGTTGGGTGGAGGGAAAGGCCTCTTAGGCCTTAGGCATTGGCAGAAGTTGGGAGAGCTTTAGACAGAGGAACTGGGCAGGAATATAGGAATTTTCAGGAGGCCGGAAGCAGGACTCACAGGTTTAATCATATATATGTAGGAATCGCAACTACTACACATGGGGAAGTGAAATGAAAAATAGTCAGAGTACATATGTGTGCTTAATTTTGGTTTCAACTGTTAAAAAAGCCCTGAAGGACAATACAGGAACGGCGCACTACAAATCAAATAAAATTGCTCAAAAGATATGGAATCTGTATGTCATGGCAAAAATTACAGACAATTTAGAACGTTTTTCTCAGCCTTCTAAGCACTCCACACACTTTAAAGAGATAAATGTTTTTTTTTTTAACTTGATGTATTATACAGGTTCTGCCTTATATTTAGTATGTACAACTTTGAGTGAATCTAACTTTATTTCAGCATGGTATTGCTATTGTTTGGTATTATACTGTTTGTAATCATTCAGCTTCATATGTATTGTGTGTGCAAGGTTCTTTGCTTAAAAACTAATAAAAAATGTTAATCACCAAAATAGCCCAATGGCTATACCTTTGTAATAAACACTGGAGTGCTGGGGAAAATAGGGAACAATACCGCTTAACATTTCCATAGCACTTTTAAGTGTTCAAAATGTTTCACTGATTATTTTGTAATCCTTCTAGCAACCAGGGGTCATTTCCTGCGGGAGTGCACAAGAGCGGAGCTCCGGCAGTAAGGAGCCCGGGGGGCGGGCACATGCAACAAGCCCCGCCCCTGCTCCCAGCAGCCCCCAGTTGGGCCACGAGGAGCAAGAAGCAGCCAGGTAAGCTGCAGAGCCCCCCCCCCGCCTTAAGGTACAAGCTCTCCTTCCTCTGTGAGGGCAGATCTGCGCGTCCCCCCCCCATAGCTAGCAATCCCAAACAGTGCAGTGGCACCTTTAAGACCAAGTTTCATTCAGGTACAAGCTCTCCCTCCTCTGTAAGGGCAGATCTGCACGTCCCCCCCCCAATAGCTAGCAATCCAAAACAGTCCAGTGGAGCCTGAGCGGTGGGTGTTGCCTTCTGACACACTTCCAGTGATGTCAGGGGGTGTGGTATATGCAAATAAGTTATGCTAATAAGTTATGCTAATGAGCTCCTGCACCTCTTTTTCTACGAAATGACCCCTGCTAGCAACCCTGTGTAATCTTATGCCCATGGGGGGGGGAGATAATGGGTCCCTGTCAGGCTATTTCAGCTTCTAAAAGCAGTGCAGAAAAGAAAGGCTTAGTCCAGGCCTGTGTATATGTGGGAGTTGTGCCCATCAGAGAACTCCTTGAACATCTGATAGAAGCACATTGGGTGGTCATAAGGACATTATTATGTGTGAATTGGCTCCAAGAGTTTGTGGCTTCCTTAAGGCTACCTAGTGAGTTCATGGCTGATGTGAGAGTAAAATCATGGCCCTACTGATTCATAGTTCAGTCACTGGGCAATTACAACACTCCACCATTCAGACATACGCTTTCGATATAGGCAGTAACTATACATGTTCAAGTTTGCTGTAGAAGGACAGGGGTGTAGAAGGACAGGTTGCCACCTTTGGGTGGGGAAATTCCTCTAGATTTTGGGGGTGGAGCCTGGGGAGGGGAGGGGCCTCAGCAAGGTACAATGCCATAGAGTCCACCCTCCAAAGCAGCCATTTTCTCCAGGGAAAGTGATTTATATCACCCGGAGACCAATTGTAGCAGGAGATCTCCAGGCCCCACCTCGAGGTTGGCAATCCTAGTGAATATAGAATGATGAAATTTCATACTCTGAGCATTTGGCAGGTCTTAGTTCTTGGGCACTTTTAGAGCTGGAAAGTTACTTGATTTTTATAACCAAATCTGTGACATGCTAGCATGAAAAGAACCAATGAACGGATCTAGAATTCCACGTCTGGGGCAGCCCAGCACTGGGAGAAAACGGATGAATCCAAGTTCCCAACCCAATCCGGCTTAGCACTGGTCATAAAGGCCAAGTTAAAAAATGTTTTACAGTCTTTGGAAAGGCGCTGGCTTCTGCCTTTGGTGAATCTCCAGAGAAACAAAACGTGAGCAGAGCTACTGAGAACTGAATTTTGCTGAACTTGATGGATAAACTCCAGAGGGCGCTGTTGGTTTAAGATTGCTTTCAAGCATGCCGGTGAGGCATTTCCACACATAGCTAACGCTTGTGAGGAAAAAGCATGCAAAGTATATAGACTGCCGAATAGGATAATGGTACATACGGATATTGTTTTGTTAATGTAAAGGCTTGGATCAGGCACTCAGGCCTAATAACTAGTAAGTATATGAAGCAGGTAGTTCTCTCAGCAATGCTGATCACATCAAAAGCAGTTCTCAGAACTCATAATGGGGTCTGTTTCTGAGGGCATAACTATACATGTACCAAGTCATGAGTGTGTGACTGAACACACCTTAAAAAGTGCTCGTTTGCTTGACGCTGCTAGGGAACACCGTTAGAAGGGACAAGGAGCTTCCAGTAAACCAAACCCTTCGCCGTGCTCCTACAGTGTGAAATGAATGCGCGCTTTTTAAGGTGAGTTCCCCCCCAAGTATATCTGTGAGCCCGATCACACACTTGTTACCTGGCACATGTCAGGAGTATTGTGTGGTTACACCCTCAGATACACTGGATAAATATGTAATGGAAATGTGACGAAGGAAGTTGGGTAGAAAAGGAATACCAGGCAGTTTTTGCTGAGAGAAGTCCCATCCCCTCTTTAACTAATGCAACTTGGCTCATAAACCTCTGGCAGATATTCCAAACATATTCTCAAGGCTTTTGTGTCCAGCTCTCCTGAAAACTAGCTTTTTAAAAAGAACAAAAATTATGAAAACAGGATCCTTTCTCAGCTGCTCGATGCCTTATCAGAGATTTTTTACTACATTTCCGGGATGCTGGTCATGTGTATACGTACTCGTAATGACAGATGACATCCTTGCTGTCATTCGTCCTCCTTGGCTGGCAAGACAGACGAGAGGGATCGGTGTTGATACGGACGGTGACAGCACTGTGAGCATCTTTGGCAGAAAACCTCATGTGCCAGATGTGCCGAGAGCAGTCTGCTTGATGCTGGATTTGGCCCACGCAAGGCATGTAAAAGTTGAGAAGCCTGTGGACTGGTGGGATGTCATCTGTCTCCTGGAGTAAGAGTAGTTAATGCCACCAGTGAGTAACAATCCATAAACTCTTCCGTCAGTGCATGCGTATATGTTGGGTTTAGCAAGTTAAAAACACTTCAGTAATTATAGAGTTAACTTTGTTTATGTTAGTCAACAGGAAGTCACGTGTTTATTGTACCCAACCTGTCCCTGAGAAAAGCCCCAGAATCTTGTAGGAGGTCTTATTATAATGACCTGAACTTTAGCCCTGTGTTTGGAAATCAATGTATTGGCTATTTAGCATATTGGGGTCCTCCTCCTCTCTTTGTTTGTTGGAGAAGAAGAGGCGCCATTTTCCCTGTAGCATCTTCTTAGCAGTAATGATGTAGGGGTCTAGTGCTTTGTTGTTTTGCATCCTGTTTACCTTTCCCCCATGCTTTCTCCCCCTCTCTCTTTCCCCCTCCCTCCCCCATCTATTTGCTTTCTTTCCACCTTTCTTTCTCTTTTTGTCTCTTTCTCCCTTTCTTCCTCTCTCTCTTCCTTCTTTCCCCCTCCCTCCCTCCCTTCCCCATCTATTTGCTTTCTTTGTTTCTCTCTCTTTCTTTCCACCTCTCTCTTTCTCTCTGTCTTAGACAAATATCATTAGCAAACAAATAAATATCATTATCAATATCTGTCTTTACCCCTTTTGCTTTAATTTATGGCAGTGTCATTTAATGTTAATAAAAAAGCAAATTTCCATATTTTTTCTATAAAAATGTTTGTATAATATTTGTTCATGTTTTGCAGCTCTCAAACATCTGACGTTTATTCTATGTGGCCCCTTGTCTAGCTAGTGGGAAAATATGTTCACCGTTTTCAAGGGCACTCTACAATCCTCATTTCAAAAAAGATATATACACAGATCCTGTTTTTCAGATTCTTCTGTTAGCTGATGGGTCACCTTTCATCTTCATTTCTGGTTTCGAGCTGGTAGACAATGATAGCTGCCCATGAATCAGCAACTCCAGTCAAGCGCAAGGCATTTTTCACAGTTATTTGAAAAGGTGTGTTCTTGCTTTGCTTGAACTCAGCCCTTAGAGAAGTTGGTGCATACAAGGATAAACCATCCAGATAAACAGTATCAAAAACAAACCCGAGTTGCCGCATGACAGAGTGAGCTCCTGTCTCTAGTTCCAGCTCCTGCCAACCTAGCAGTTTGAAAGCAAGAAATTGCAAGTAGATAAATAGGTACCACTTTGGTGGGAAGGTAACAGCGCTCCGTGCGCCTTGGTGTTTAGTCATGCCGGCCACATGACCACGGAAATGGCTTTGGGCAGTGCTGGCTCTTCGGCTTTGAAACGGAGATGAGCACCGCAACCCTAGAGTTGGACTAGACTGGCTTTCGAGCAAGGGGAACCTTTACCTTTACCTTTACCTATAACAGCATTCTGTGCGCCTTGGTGTTTAGTCATGCTGGCCACATGACCACGGAAACGTCTTTGGACAGCGCTGGCTCTTCGGCTTTGAAACGGAGATGAGCACCGCAACCCTAGAGTTAGATCTGACTGGCTTTCAAGCAAGGGAACCTTTACCTTTTATAACCACTCAGGTAATCAATACAGCCAGAAGGTTGTTTTTTTTTTTAACTTTTCTTAAAGCGTAAGGCTTTACCTGGTTTGTAAAATTCACCTTTTTCACAGTATGAGGTGTGAAGCAAAGCTTCTCCTGAGCATCTCAAGATAACTCCTACATATGGTTGCCAGCTTCCAGGTGGAGCCTGGAGACCTCCCGCTTTTACAACTGATCTCCAGCTGACAGAGATCAGCTGCCCTGGGAAAAATGGTTGCCTTGAAGGGTGGACTCTGTGGCACTGTACCATGCTGAGGCCCCTCCCCTCCCCAAACCCCACCCTCTCCTGGCTCCACCCCCAAAGTCTCCAGGTATTTCCCAACCCAGACATGGCAACCCTATTCCTACAGGAAGAATTGTTTTCTCAAATAATTATGTGGGATTACTCAGTCAGGAGCATATATGGCCCGGTGGCGGAAAGTGCTATCAAGTTGCAGCCAATTTATGGTGACCACATAGGGATTTCAAGGCAAGAGAGGAACAGAGGTGGTTTCCCATTGCATCTTTTGTGAAGCAACCCTGGACTTCTTGGTGGTCTCCCAACCAAATACTAACCAAGGCCCTAGCTTAGATTCTGAGATCTGACGAGATTGGGCTAGCCTTGGCCTAGGGTTGCCCTGGCAACCAGCAGGTGATGGTGGGGACATTGGCAGCAAAGTGAGACCTAGGCCGGTATTGCTGCTGATGCAGCGACGTTGCTTCTGGTGCATCTGGAAGTGACATCACCATAGGGTTGCCAGTTCCCTACCTGCTGCCAATGGAGGGACGGAGCTTCCTTTCTGGGTCCCAGAAGTGATGTCATTGCGCTAGGCATGTCGCCAGGGGGATGCTCTAGCATTCGGGCAGAAACTCTGATACCATAGAGTTTTTAGGCCGAGTGCTAGAGCATCCCCCTGGCAATGTGCCCGGTGCGATGATATCACAACCAGGTTACGTCATCTCACTGGGCATGTTGCCACGATTCTGACACTTTGGGAGCAGGGTTTCCCTCGCCAGGCGGATCCGGACTGGCGGATTGGGGCCCCCTAAAGCGGGCAAACCTCTGCCCCCCTGGGGGAATGGCAAGCCTACATTATCATATTGCCAGGGATGTGGGGATGTGATGATGTCACTTCTGGTGTGTGCTAGAAGTGACATTGACACATATCCAGCAATGCTGGGCTACTAAGGCTAGGCCTTCTTTTGCTGCCTGTAAGTCCCCTGCTGGCCAGCCGATTGCTGCCAGAAGAGACCCCCTAGAGCAGGCGATTCCCCACCCCTGGCAGGGGCCTGGCAACCCCACCTGGCCCATCCATGTCAGAACACGACATATAGGGCACAAACACTCACAAATGATACCTTGAAGTACGAATTATAAGGAAAACATATAAAGTCTATCACAGATGGTATTGGTCACCGGATAGGTTAGCCAAATGTAACTCGTCCCTTTCTAAGAATTGTTGGAAATATAGTAATAATGTAGGCACCTTTTTCATATGTGGTGGCAGTGTACAAAAATACAGGTTTATTAGAAGATGGTACAAAGAATAATCTTAGGAATAACTAATGTTAAAATTCATTTGATTCCAGAAATTGTATTACTAAATATGTTGCCGGAAAGTTATAAGTCAAAGGACAAATATATGATAATATATATACTCACTACTGCAAGAATGCTGTTAGCCAGGTATTGGAAGCAAGAGTATATTCCAAAGCAAGAAGAGGTTATATGTAAACTGCTTGATTTGGCAGAGATGGACAAGTTAAGTCTTATCCTTCAGGGGAAGGACGAAAAAGTTTTTTGGGAAAGATGGAGGCGTCTATATGAATAGATTAGTTCAAATAGATAATAAGAGACTCCGAGATAGCTAGGAAGACGTATGGATTGATGAATAATGTATTTTGTGGAAAATAAAGATTGGGAAAAAAAACCAAAAACAAATGATACCTTGAATCGGGCCTGAAAGTGAGCCGGAAAAGCAGTTTATTTAAGTGGGTGGGAGGAATCCCAATTCCTATTTATGCAAGACTTTTTCAAACTAGGAGGCAGAATATCAGCTGTGAGCCAGGAGTTAAAAGCAGCTATCGAGTATCAATGTGGAGTCTGTACTCACCAGGGCAGTTTCAGGAATCACTGTAATGGGCAGTTTCAGGTAGTTCTGGGCTGAGGAGCTTCTAGCTGTGAATGTTGCAATGCTGGGGGGGGAAAAACCCAGTGGCTATGAAGGGAGGAGTGCTTACAAGAGAATGAGGTATCCGCAGGACAACCCAGCACACCCCTTCCCATTAATCTAGCGATTCCAAATGTTAGTTCTGCTTAGCGTTGCCAGCCTCCAGGTGGTGGCTGGAGATCTCCTGGGATTACAACTGATCTCCAGGCGACAGGGATCGATTCACCTGGAGAAAACGGTCTCTTTGGAAGGTGGACTCTATGGAATTATTCCCCATCGAAGTCCCTCCCCTCCCTAAACCCTCCCCTCCTCAGGCTCCTCCCCCCAAATCTCCAACTATTTCTTAACCTCGAGCTGGCAACCCTAGTTCTGTTGTCCCATTGATAGAAATATATCTGATTCTCAGCATGGCCCCATCTTTGGATACTTAAATCTGGAGACTAGAGCCACAGACAGACAAGGGCCAGGTTTGGAGAAAAATTTGAAATCTATTTTTTAAAAAACCAATTTAAAATATTGGGGTGTAGGTTGCCAAGCATGGAGGCATGGCCCAGCAACCAGCAGGATATTGGAGGGGGTGGGAATATAAGGGGATTGCCATCTGTGAAGTCAGCCCTTTCTGGAGTTTCTGACAATTCCTAGAGAGAACTGATAGGACTTTTGGGTTCCCCCCGGAAATGATGTCATGCTGTTGGGCCAACAACCACATTTGTTTATTTCCCCCCCACTGCTGCTCTGAGTGGTGGTGGGAAATGGGATTGGGTAGCAGGGGTTTCCCCCACTCCCACTGGGGTCTTGGTGGCCCTAGCGGGGCTGGGGGGGCTTAAAACCCTCCAACCATGATAGAAGCATTACCTGTAGCTATAAAAAAGGAATGCCCTCTGTGGCTGCTGCTACACAGCCTTAACAATATTGCCAACCTTTCAGCCTTGTTTTTTTTGTCAATAAAAGGCAAGGGGAGGAGGCTTGACCCGGCAACTGGTACCATGCAAACTACAGTTGATCAGATGCTAGCAGGCATAGTGCTTCTCTCCATGCTGCAAAAGGCTTTAGTAGCTGACTTCTTCTCATCAAGCTGATGTCAAAGGCACAACGATCAAGCAGTTCAGGCCCCCTCTCCAAATTCTAGCTGAACTTCAATGAATCTCTTTAGGGAGGTGATAAATGTCCTATTTTTGAATGTAAAAATTCTGTTTGGGATTACAAATATGAGGATGTCAACCCCCCAGTCAACTGGGTCACGTCCTGTAAAGCTGAAGTTTCCAGCTCACAATCACTAGAGAAGATCAGGGAAGACATTTACCTGTAATCTTGAGTAAATTCTACTTTAGGACAATGTTGTACTTGATCCAAGTATGCTATCTTCTAGGGGTGTACAAAAAATATTTTTTTTTTCTGATTCAGATCTATTGGACCCCCAAAATATCGGTATTCACAAATATTCCTGAATACCAATATCGGTTTTGTATTGGGACTCGGGTAAATATTTGGGAAACCTGAATTTATTCGGCTCCATTATACCCTATGGGGACAGTCCCCATAGGTTATAATGGGGAAGGGATTGAAACTTTAAACAGTCTGTTTAAATACCTTCTAGCCACACCCAAATAAAAGCTGATATTCAGTTTTTATTCGGGCGCAGCTATTTCGGTGGCCGAATAAATACCCCCAAAATACCAATGAGGTATTTTTGGGTATTTATTCAGCTTGGTATATACCAAGCACACACCCCTACTATCTTGTTGGATTACTCTGTTAAGACTAAACTGCCTTCAAGAGAGGAATACATGAAGCTGCCTTATCCTGAGTTAGACAATTGGTCTATCACGATCAATATTGTCTACTCTGATTAGTAGCAGATCTCCAGGAGCCTCACACAGTGGCCTTTCACTTCACCTGCTCCCTGATTCTTTCATTTGGAGTTGCTGGGGAGAAAATCGAGGACTTTCTACATGCCAAGCAGATGCTCTACCACTCAGCCATAGTATTGTGGAGTGCTGTCTATTGAAAGAAGCTTTGTGGTGGTTTTTCAGGTTGCTGGGACAACAACCTGCTGCAATTTGGATAGTGGGAAGAGTATTATTGCTAATCCCACCTACTCTTCTTGCTGCTCTTTTGAGTGCGCAAATGAGTGAGTGGTACACTCCTGCTAGGTGAAGGAAGCTTACTGGGGTGCAGGCAGGCTTATTGCTTATCTGTGAAGAGGCTTCTTTCCCAAGAATATATACACAAGTTGTAGTGAACCCTGCAAGGGACCCATACGTGACCTTTTAGTAGAGAAGCGGATGGAATGGGCGTCACCCAATCAATCCCAGTTGTACTGCTGAACTCACACTGCCCTCTGTTGGTCAACCATTGCCCTCCCTTGAAACTCCTGTTTCCTGCCCAATGAGACTTCAGATCTTGGCGATACATTCACATGTCTTTTCAAAGTACCCCTCCCCCCGGCAGCCCACCCTACACCACCATTCAAGAAAACCTCCCCCTACCTGGAGGCAAAGCTGCTGTTCTCTCCAGTTGCCAGGAAGGTAGCAGTGAGGATGAGAGTTCCCCCTGGATTTAACACACTTCCACTCGGCCTGAAGCTCTGCAGGAGACCCAGGTCATCCCAGACATTGAAAGAAAACGATGCTTGTGACCCATCATTCACCACGAGGACAGAGACTTCCAGAAGTCCACCAGGTGGCATTGTGCCTGGGAAAACATGACAAAATCCTCACACTGGGGACAGTTAGTGGTATATTGGGGATAGAAAGTGGCTGGATGTGAGTTTGGGATGGAGTATAAGTACTGGCCATGGCCCTCTTTGCCTTCCTTGGTGCCATCTACTCCCTTCAAAGGCTTTTCCCAAGAAGCTTTTCCTCTGAGTCCTCTTCCTCACCTGAGAGGTAGCCTGAGCTCCTGGCTTTACATTTGTTCATATCCATCCCATATTGAGAATTGGGGTGGCAGAAGTTCATCTGGATTGGCCTCCCCCTGCTCCATCATGCTCTATCATGCATTGTTATGTTCAATCTTGTTTTGTCTCTTCACCCACCCATTTGCCTCAGTATTAGTTAACATCTACTGTTGCATACATGTAGACCCCGTGGGAGCAGATGTATTACTTTGTATTACTGACTGCCATCTTATTGTCTAATGGTCGATAGATGTCTATAGTGTTTTAGAGATTATTTTATATCTAGGTAAATTGTTGCTGTCTATATTTTTGTATTTACATTGTTGTAGCCTGCCCTGAGCCTTGCTGTGCAGGGGAGGGCGGGCTAGAAATCAAATCAATAAATATCAGCTACTCCTCCCTTCTTATCGTTGTCTGGTCCCGTCCTGTTTCCTGTGGTGAATGTTGAAGGCACTCTCTCTCCTTTACTGAAATAAACAATTAACTTACTGGCAGCCTAGCATGTGTTAAAATATTGGTTATGCCAGTAAAAAAAAATAACCATTCACCAAAGGTAAATATGTGTGTGTGTGTGTGTGTGTGTGTGTGTGTGTGTGTGTGTGAAGGGTCGTCAAGTCGCAGCCAACTGATGGCGACCCCAGCAAGGGGTTTTCAAGGCAAGTGAGAAGCAGAGGTGGTTGGCCATCGTCTTCCTCTGCAGAGTCTTCCTTGGAGGCCTCCCTTCCAAGTACTGACCCTGCTGAGCTTCTGAGATCTGATGAGATCAAGCTATACCATGCTGCCTTCCCCTCCCAAGAGGTAAATATAGGTGAGTGGATTCCAATGACAGTATAATGGGAGCCATTTTAACAGGCATATTTATTTATTTATTTATTTGGATTTATATCCCACCCTCCCCAAAGGCTCAGGGCGGCTAACAAAGAGGCACAAGTGCCAAAGTTAAAACAGATAAAAACAGAATAAAGCAATACAATACGAAACACTAAAGTGTCGGTGCTCTAGATGTCACAGAATCAGTAGTTGCAAGATGAGGGGTCTGGTAAAAGTTATTAATTCCAGGCCAACAGCGTACCTCCTAGCAGCACAACCATCCCATCTTCATCCAGGGACGTCTCACACCCCATTTAATATCCGCACAATTGGTGGTCGAGGTGCAATAATGGGGGGTAGCGATGATGGCTCCTACTCAAAAGCCTGGCGGAAGAGCTCCATCTTGCAGGCCCTGAGGAACTGCATAAGGTCCTGCATCTCCTCCGGGAGCTCGTGCCACCAGGTAGAAGCTGCCACCGAAAACGCCCTGGCACTGGTGCCAGCAAGATCAGTTCCCCTAGAGTGCCCCCGAAAACGCCCTGGCCCTGGTGACAGCAAATTTGATATTCCTGGGGCCTGGGATTACCAGGAGATTTTGACTCCCCGACCGTAGTGCCCTTGGGGGAACATGGGATGTCATGCTACCTATAATCCTCCCAATATGAGTGGTCACCATTTAGTGTGAATAGTGCAATGTGCATTGTGAGGTGCTTGCTATTTGGGGAAACGGTTTTACCTTTAAACACTCTCTGTGTATATAAACTTTGTAGTTTTCTGCCGCCAACAGGAATTAAAAATTCAAAATCTCTCCCTTTTGGTAGTATGACCTAGGTTCTGGGCACTTCAGAAGACTATTTGGCTCTGAGGAAGTACTGTACTGATTTCTGGGATAAGTCTAAACAAAAATTGATTTATTTAATAAAGAATAAAATAGGGTTATTTTGAACAGTTGCTGAAGAAAGGAACTTGTAAATATAACTGGCAAAACTTGGTGCCACAAACAGTCTCTCAAACTCCAAACTCCACTCTGACAGGCTTATACACTCATATATATAGCCACACAGGCTAGTCTCTTTGTTTTATTCACATTGAATAGAATCAACTCTCTTAGTCACACAGACTAAACTGTTGGTCTTATTCACACAGAATTAAAATCAGAATTCCATAGACACACAGACTATGTTCTCTCTTCAAGCTTCACATACAGAATCCTTCATAACTCTCAGTCACACAGACTCTCCTCAAAACCCTTCCATACTTGTCTCTCTCATATCACAGAATCCCCTCATAGACACACACAGAATCCTCTCAGACACCCCACCTCCCATACTCTCCGTCAGCAGCCAATCAAATCATACTTGTCACCCTCTATCACTCTTCTCATATTACTGCATTCAAACTAAACATTTAAAGGAACACACACACCAAAACATGGAATCATTACATGCATGTTTTCCAGCTTGGGTACACAAGATCAGATACTCAGATGTGGGGTGGGGTGCATTTTCTATGTACCAAAGCCGGAAAAACTTATGTTGCCTTATACAACAAAATTATGATTGCACACATCAGGATAATGCAATCACCCTTTATATATGGTTGTGTAAACTGCAACAATGGAAAAGGGCTAAAATGGAAGCTGTTTTAGTATGCATAGCAGGATGTTGTGCTACCCACAGTCCTCCCAATATGCACTTTCTGTGTACCAAAGCAAGAATAACACATGTTGCCTTACACATACAAAACGGTGATTGCACACATCGGGATAGTGCAATTGCCCTTTATATATGGTTGTGTGCCAAAACTATGCAACAGTGGAAAAGGGCTATAAATCAACAGCCATCTCCTAATCTCTTACAAACCATCCAACATAATCAGCCAGGGTACATTTATTTATTTAGTTAAAACCTTCCTTCCTTCCTTCCTTCCTTCCTTCCTTCCTTCCTTCCTTCCTTCCTTCCTTCCTTCCTTCCTTCCTTCCTTCCTCCCTCCCTCCCTCCCTCCCTCCCTCCCTCAATGTATTTATAATTTTATCAGTTATATAAATTTCCCATACCCTATTATATCAAAGCAGAAATTTCCACTCAAATAGGGCCTTCAAGCCAGAAAACATCAAAATACCTGGAGACTTTGGGGGGTGGATCCAGGAGACGGTGGGGTTTGGAGAGGGGAGGGGCCTCAGCAAGGTACAAGGCCATAGACTCCACCCTTTAAGGCAGCCAATTTCTCCAGGGGGGCTGATCTCTGTCAGCTGGGGATTAGTTGTAAAAGCGGGAGATCCCCAGGCCCCACCTGGAGGCTGGCAACCCTATTTTAAGCATTAAACATTTAAAAATTATATGAACTAAAGGATTCTCGAATTCCTTGCTGTTTAGATACATAGATTGTTCTTATAGTTAATGACTACATCCGGAGAAGATAGGAACTGGGAGGGAGCCATACAGGGTTGGTGGAATCCCTTGGTTCTGTTAGGGTGGGAATAAAAGTGTGAGGTGACTGGAAGTAGGGATTCCATCCTCCAGGTGGGACCTGGAGATCCCCTGGAATTACAGCTGCTCTCCAGACGACAGAGATCAGTTCCACTGGAGGAAATGGATGCTTTGGAGGGCGGACTCTATGGCACTGTGCCCCACTGAGGTCCCTGACCTCCCCAGCCTCCACCCCCAAATCTCCAGGAGTTTCCCAGCCTGGAGCTGGCAACCCTACCCCCCCATCCCCCGCCGGTGGCCGGGGGGGTCTGGCAACCCCGACTGGAAGGAAAGTTATTTTTGGTATATTCCATCTCAGTTGGAGCTTACCATTTTGGCCTGGTATAGGCACAAGCTTTACGGACTCTGTGCTGACAGGATCTGCGTTGACTCGAGAAAAGGCGAGACCTCCTGGAGACAGGCCTTCCACATGCAGCAGGGTAGTCTACAACAGAAAGAAGGAATTACTGAAGCTCATATATACTCTTTCTGTGATATAAGACTTATTGGACTTACTCTCCTCCCCCCAACTGTCTGAAACAAAAAATAATAATGCATTTTACTATGAACTCTAAATGCCTAAGAAGTTGTAACTATGTTTGCTATTTAAGTTAATGATATCAGGAATAATTCCAATGGTAGCCTATTCGAGATAAGTAGCAGCTTTGAATAAATTTTCCTTTCCCACCCAAACCATTGATTTTAACAGGGCTTAGTTGCCCTCAAAGGAGAGAAGGTCCATGACTCAGTGGCAGAACAACGGCTTGGCATGCAGAGGGTCCCAGCCTCTCCAGTTAAAAGGACTTCCGGTTAAGATGGCAAAGTAATCAGAAGCAACTCTGTGCCAGTCCTGTCTATTTTTCATATCATGCTTTCATTTGGACCCGTTTTGTTTGATCTTGCGGCCATTCGCTCTCACTTTAGTGTTTTCCTTTTGTTTGTTATTATTTCTTCTGATGTGGGCTCTCTCTAACCTCTGGAATCTTGTGAGCATTTTTATCAGGAACAATGTTTTGAATTTCACAGACCTGTGAATAATCATTTCTGAGAGAGAGAGAGGGGGAGAGAGACAGAGAAAGAGAGACAGAGAGAGACACAGAGAGAGAGAGAGAGAGAGACAGAGACAGAGACACAGAGAGATTTTGCCCATCTTTCAGGAAAAAAGCAAATCTCCACAGGAATACAGGAACAAATTTTGTATATCCCTGGCACTGGCATGTATAAGGATGAGTCACTGGTGGCCAAGATCAAGTTAATTCATACTATTCTCCATTACTATGTAGAGGTCTAAAAGTTGGACAGTGAAGAAAGCTGACAGGAAGAAAGTAGATTCCATTGAAATGCGGTGTTGGAGGAGAGATTTATGGATACGGGGGACGGCCAAAAAGACACACAAGTGGGTTCCAGATCAAATCAAGCCTGAACTCTCCCAGAAACTAAAATGACTAAACTGAGGCTTGTGTACTTTGTTCACATTATGAGAAGACAAGAGTCACTGGAAAAGACAATAATGCAAGGAAACGTTGCAGGCAGCAGGGAAAGTGGAAGACCACCCAGCACGAGATGGATGGATTCAATCGAGGAAGCCACCACGGCCCTCAGTCTGCAAGACCTGAGCAAGGCTGTTAATGACGGGAATGTTCTGGAGGACGTTAGTCCATGGGGTCACCATACGTCGGAAGCAACGTGACGGCACGGGGCGCGCGCACACAGCACCGGCAAGCTCTACATGGCACAGCTCTTTATCAAGGAACCAGTAGAAGAGAGTACGCACCGCTGCCTGGAAGGAAAGGGGAGCGACGGCCAAGAGGCTGCCCGTGGCGTCAGAAGTTTGGTTCAGGGCGAGGGAGCCCATGGAGTCCCCCTGTTCGGACACCGAGACCAGGCGTTGGATCTCAGCACCTTCGGATTCTCCCGTCATCTTCAAGGAGACCGTGTAGTTGGATCCTGGAAAAAGACGCAGCTGTCAGCAGAGCAGCCCCTCGTGAATCCCCTTCCCTTTCTCCCCCTTCTGACAGGATACCCCTCTATGAAAACCTATATTTTTCTGGATTACAACATCCACTCCAACGTGTACTCGGATGGAGTTCCACGCCTGTCTTAGCACAAGTGTAAGATGGGTAGCCATGTTAGTCTACCTGTAGCAGTAGAAAAGAGCAAGAGCCCAGCAGCACCTTCAAGACTAACAAAATTTGTGTTGGGGTAGGAGCTTTTGTGAGTCACTGGCTCACTGGAGTGAAGGGAGCCTAGGATTGCCAGGTTCCATCTTCTCCTCAGTGGGGGGATGACACCATGGAGATTTGAACTTGGGTCCCGCAGGTCCTAGGCACTACACCGAGCTGGCTCTTACAATGCTGGCTTCGTGTGTTTCCCCTAAGGAAAAGCCAGTGCGGGAATTTTCATTTCTTTTTGATTCCCTATACTGCCATCTGTTTTGGTTCGTTGCGTTTCCGTTGCTGTTGGTGAAGACTCCTTTGCTTCGCTTATTTATAGTTGATCGATGCAAATGTTAACAATGAAAGTTATCTCCTTTTAACTGGGGGAGAGGAACTAGCATGAACATAAAACCCCATGAGTTTGTTTCTCACAAGGGAGAGATGCGATCAAAACGGAAATATTTGAACCGAACCAGACAGCTTTCGAAATTCGGTCTCATCTCTTCCCCGCCCCCCATTCTCAAAGCATAAGCAGTATACACCTGCTAGAAAACACTTTGATGGGATTCTTAAAGTTTCTTGCACCTGAGCATCCCCTTCTTATTGGGGGGGGGGTCCCACTGCATCCCATGCATCATACAACTCCCCGCTGAGCCATAATTGGTCTCCCCTGGTACTAAACTAAGCTTCATCTGGCCTGTAGCTACAGTGGGGCTATTGGGGGCTCCGCCCCCTTCCTTAAAGGGCCAGCCCCGCAAGATTTCCTTCTGAAAATGGTAAAGGATTTCATTGCTTTAAGCAAGGGAAGGGTGGGGGCGTTTTTGCGTTTCATTTATGTCTGTTGTGGGGGTTGTTGTGAGGGGTGTTTGTGCTGCGTTCAATTTAATTTATTATTAGTATTATTGTCTTTATTATTACTTAAAGGTACAGTTGTTTAGAGGCAGACAGAAAAATAATGGCAGCCCCACCAGATAATTTTTTGCCCCCCAACCCACAAAATCCTGGTTACCGGCCTGAGCTTCATACCATTCCCTTGCACCAGGATGGAGCTATAGTTCTCAAGCATGTGTGTGTGTATGTAAAGAAAGACCAGTGGCTGATGGACCAAGGAGAAAAGCAACTTTGAGAGGGGCAATTTCTAGGGGAGAAATTGGGCAGAGGGAGTGTATAAGGCAGTGCAGTGGTTTCAGTGTCGAATGAGAGCTGGGGAACCCAGATTCGAATCCCCACTCTGCTTGCAGGGTGACCTTGGGCCCATCACAAATTCTCAGCCTGGGCTGCCTCATAGGGTTGTTGTTGTGAGAAGATAGAGTGGGAGAATGATGTTCTAAGCCACTTTGAGTTCCAACTATTGGCAGAGTTCAAGAAATAATCCAATCCCACACTTTGGAGTTCACTTCCAATGACCTTTACTGCAACAGGATTTGCAAAAAGACAAAAGACGACTGCAGGACACTGATACAGGAGGGAGGCCTTCGGCGTACAAGCACTAACTCACACTAACCCACAGCAGAGAGAAAAACAAGAGGCAGGCTGAACTGCAAGATAAAACATTTAATAAACCCCGAACACTAAGGAATGCACCACAGCTCTCCCTAGTGTACAAGTGGACTAAACTACTCTTTCAGCCATATCTATATTAGCTAGAGTCTTAGCAGGCTGTTGCTTCTCCAACACCAACTGGGGAGAAAAGTGGAGCATAAATGAATAAATGCAAATGCATCAGTCTAGGGGAAACTCTGCAAATTGACACTGGGCCTTGAAAAATGGCACCCGAGCACCAGTCTAAAAGTGCGCGGCTTCATGCCCCAGAGCACTTACCTTTGACCGGCCGACCCTGTACGGGAAGCACATATTCATTCCACTGCTGCATGATCTGGTAGGAAAAGTCGAACAAGCTCTTGCCCCCGATTTCGACCTCGTAGGAGCCACTGGGAGACACGGTCACCGACCACGTGCCTCGCTGGTCAATACGAGACACCTTCACAACCTTATGGCTTGCTGTACTGATCACCGTTTCAGTTGACGTTACCTGGGCACCTGCCATGGGGGGGGGGGACACAAAAGTAGACCGAGCTGCAGAATCCTGAGATGATACGAAGTACGTACGTATGTGCCGTTAAGTCACAACTGACTTATGGTGGCCCCTGCATGGGGATCTCAAGGCAAGTGAGAAGCAAAGGGGGTTTGCCATTGTCTTCCTCTGCAGAGTCTTCCTTGGTGGTCTCCCATCCAAGTATCAACCCTGCTTAGCTTCAGATATCTGAGAAGATAGGGATATACCATGCCTCCTTCCCTCTTTCACCACAAATTATCTCCCCTATTATCATAGTAAACTTCCTTGATTTGTTTGGTGTATCGCAGTGTCCCCCTTACCCGAAGGCTGCAGTACACTCATGCTGAATCTGGACGAACTTGTGCTCTTGATGGACACCGTTATTTCTGTGAGAGTCTCATCCACAGGGAAGGAGAACTGAGTCCCGTGCAGACGAGCCCGAGTCACCTTCACAGGGGCAGCGTTCAAGGAGAGCTCCATGATCCCCAGAACCTGGGTAAGCTCGCTCTTTGTGGTCATCATGTAATAACCACCGGAATAAGCGGCAAGCTCTTCATAGAGGTTACTGTACCTGCGGCGAGAGGCCTCAGGACTCTCTTCGTCAACACCTGTGGAGATTTAAGGTATCCAGTGAAACCATCCCACCTCTGTACCTGTGTTCTCAAAATTCCCCAAGGGAACTAATATATTTCAGCAGGAGTGACAGAGAAGTGAACCAGGGGAGGACAATGGTCTCTACACCTTTCTTGTGGGCCTCCCAGAAGCTTTTAGTTGGCCATTGTGGGAAACAGGGTGCTGGACTTGATTGACCATGGGTTTAATTAGCACAGCTTTCTGATATTATTGTGCAATTTTTTTTAGGGAGAAGGCTCTGTGTCATTGTTGAAAAGGCAATGTCTGGTGTACAAAGAAGAAGAGAAGAAGACCCTGCAAGGGGCAGCAAGAGAACAATTAGATAGGATAGTGAGGTCGGTACTTTCTGTCCTGTCAAGTGCCATTCCTAGTCTGTCTCGAGATTGCTACTCTTAGGACAATTTCCCCCTTCTTCTTGGAGGTGCTATACTCAGTCTTACCCTCTTTCTCAGGTAGAGAAGTAGTTAGGATAGGAACCCATCTCTGTCTTTCCTCATTCCTATCAAGTACGTTAATTCCTAAATAAACCTTTATCTACTCTTTAATCAGGTTGTGTGCTGTTGTTGTGTTAATTACTCTGCCAACAGTCATGGGTACAAAATAGATGTGCTTCCAAAGCATCTCATATTTAGTATCTATGGACTGGTCTAATCCAGTGTCCCTTCTTTAGAAGGCAAGAGAGTGCTCTAGAGCAGTGATGGCGAACCTTTTAGAGACCGAGTGCCCAAACTGTGACCCCAAACCCACTTATTGATTGCAAAGTGCCAACACGGCAATTTAACCTGAATACTGAGGTTTTACTTTAGAAAAAACAACTCATACATTAACTTAAGATGATCCAAACAAAGTAAGGAAAGCAATCCCAAATGCTTTCATTTACTTAAAATTATTTGGCAGAGAATTCCGACACTTTAATGATGGCCTGGGCCTGGCTGGGGCGATGGCACGCGTGCCCACAGAGAGGGCTCTGAGTGCCACCTCTGGCACCCGTGCCATAGGTTCGCCACCACTGCTCTAGAGTCTCTGGAAAGTATTGTGAACTAGTAAAAGACTCTATATAAACACAAAACGAACTGTGTGTGTGGAAAAACACCACGAAACCTACCCATGTGAAGTTCCACATATTTAGCATCACATTTAAACTGGGCTCCTGGACCTATTCCAGACACTATGTTATGGCTACAAAAGTAGCTTATGAAGGCCTGATTTAGAGTTGATGTTCAGTGCAAAGGCACAGTGTTCACTATTGAGGCCCCGAGGCTCCATCGACATGTTACAAAGTCTTTGTGTTTGTTGGGGAACAATGTGAGGACGTTGTGTCACCCATGCGATGGGAGTTTTGTGCCACTCAGACACACACTGGCTCTTTCCTGTTGGTGACCAAAGCGGTCAGGGTCATGTTGTTCCCCAACAAACACGAAGACTTTCTAATGTGTAGATAAACTGAGGGAATCAGTCACAGAGAACTGGTTGGCGGGAGCGCCCGTTGCCTTCCAGTAATGGGTCACACCCTGCCTGAGTCCTGTAGTGTTTACCCCACAGCGGCACCCTCCTTGCTAAAGCTTACATACTTCGGCGTTTCCGGCTGGAGCAGTACCCCGTGAGGGCGGAGTTCACCTCAGACCCCGAGGAATCAATCAAGACTTTGATTTCATCCAACAGGGATGCATCTTTTGCTCCAGCATCAGTGAAGATGAAGATCTTGGATCTGAAGAAGGCAGAAATGAAGAAAGGAATTATACACAAGAGGTTCAACAGGGAGGGACGCTGATTGGGCTGCCAACACTGGGTTGGGAAATTCCTGGAGGTTTGAGGGGCACAGGCAGAGGAGGGCGGGGTTTGAGGAGGGGAGGGACCTCAGCAGGGTATAATGCCACAGACCAGTGTTCCCTCTAAGCTCAGTTAGTGTGAGCTAGCTCACAGTTTTTAAGCCTCCAGCTCACACTTTTTTGTCTTAGCTCAGGAAGGATGGCTCCAGAGCAAACTAATTTATGCAGCAGCCAAATCACTCACTCACAACTTTGATGCCAGTAGCCCACAAAGCAGAATTTTTGCTCACAAGACTCCATAGGTTAGAGGGAACATTGCCACAGACTCGCCCCTCCTGGACCCAACCCAACAGGTGTTAAAAACAAAGGAGAGCCCAAATGGGCTCAGAATTCTGCCACAGGGGGAAGAAGGGCTCCTGCCTTCTCTCCGAGGCTATTTTCCCACGGGGAAACTACTCGGATATTTGGCTACAATAGCAGAGTTTTGCCCAGTCCTAGAAGCATGATACTGAGTGCAGTAAACAAATCTCCCAAGCAGAATACTGCAAAATAGGGTAAACTTACATTTATTCAAGTAGATCCAGTTCACAGTCAGGTTGTAGTCGAAAGGGGAGAAAGAAGTCTAGTCTAAAGAGTACTGGCATCATGTGTATGGGAGTACGAGGGCATTGTCTCTGCAGGAGAGACCTGTAGAGGCGTGTGTCTCCATGCAAGGCCATGTGAAGGGATCGTGAGAGGACAAAAGCAGAGAGACAGAGGGGGGGGGAGAGGGAGAGGGAGAGGGAGGGAGGGTCAAAGGGCAACTCCCACGTTAAAGCAAAGAGAGGCATCCCATTCAAGAAGATAACACCTTTATATACTTAGAGTGATGTAGCGCCCCCCAGTGTCCAGGCATGCTGGGTCGCTCACTCCAACAGCAACAGCACCAGCAGTTCCTATCTGACAATGGCATCCGCCAGATTACTGCTGCCCCCTTCCACCCAGCTTCCAATGGTCAGGCCGAACGAATGGTCCGCACGGCCAAAGAAGCTCTGGGACGGTTGACTGAGGGTGATTGGAGTGTGAGGCTAAAAAAAAACATTCCTGTTGCGACAGCACACCACCCCATGTAGCACAACAGGCCGTAGCCTGGCCGAGCTACTCATGGGAAGGCGGCTAACGACCCGCTTAAATAGACTGCACCCCGACCTGAACGAACAACAGGAGGAACGTACCGACTCACATACGAAGGTGCGCATGTTTGAGGCCGGGGACAAAGTTTTCGCCCGGAATTACGCTAGCGGGCACTTATGGATCCCTGGGGAAATATGTGAATGTATAGGCTCTAGAATGTATGTAGTGCTGCTGACCGATGGTAGGAGATGGCGGCGCCACGTGGACCAGTTAAGGAGGTGTTGGGCTAAGGACAGCGCTGACTCTCCGGCTGGGTCCTCCGAAATAGTCTCCCCACCTCCCGTTTTGGAGGAAAATGCAGAGTTACCGAGTACTGCAGGACAAAGCCCTGACATTGAAATAGCAGCCCCGGCCGTAAAAGCGCCTGACTCAGAGTTTGTGGAGCCACAGTTAGACGCCCCGCAAAGCGGAACCGCTGAGCTTGTTCCCCTTAGAAGGTCTCAGCGTGCACACAGGGCACCAACGTATCTAGCTGACTATGATTGCAGCAAACTTTTTAATACTGACTGACAGGCATCGGGTAAAGTGTGATATGTAAATATGACTGTAAAATAAAGATATGATGTCTTAACTTAGGGGGGGAGGAATTGTTATGTACTGACAGTATAACATAAATCACCTAATCCACCTCCCATGTTGAGCTTCGAGCCAGCCAAGGCTCCGACTGTACTCAAAAGCTATTGGTCGCAGCGAAACAGCGACCAATCACAAATGGACTATTCCCTGAGCGGGAAGAGCTCTGATTTGCCCTTATCCTTGCAATCTGATTGGTTGTTATGTATATAGTAAAAAGGTAAAGGTTCCCTTGCTCGAAAGCCAGTCGAGTCCAACTCTAGGGTTGCGGTGCTCATCTCCGTTTCAAAGCCGAAGAGCCAGCGCTGTCCGAAGACGTTTCCGTGGTCATGTGGCCGGCATGACTAAACACCAAGGCACACGGAACGCTGTTACCTTCCCACCGAAGTGGTCCCTATTTATCTACTTGCAATTTCTTGCTTTCGAACTGCTAGGTTGGCAGGAGCTGGAACTAGAGACAGGCGCTCACCCTGTCTTGCGGCATCCGGGTCTTGAACCGCTGAACTACTGACCTTCCGCAGCCTGCAGTTCAGCGTCTTAACCACTTGAGCCACCGGTATGTTTAAAAGGAGCCCAGCTCCAATGTTTTACTGTTCTGGTTTCTGAATGCGTTTGAGTGCTTGTTCGTTACTTCCATTAAAGCTGAATCACTTGCTGAAATCACTCTCTGAGTCCTTTGTTAGAGCGATCTAACAAGTCATTTCCTCATTTCTGCTGCTCCGCAAAAATGAGGAAATGACTCTCCCCCTGGTGCTGTTTCTGCATGGGAAAATGGCTTGGGGCGGAAGGCAGGATAGTAGGGGTGGTGTTCAATGCTCCCTCTAAGCTGTGGAGTCCTGAGTGCAAAAATTCTACTTTGTGAGCTCCTGGCATTAAAGTTGTGAGCGAGCCATTCGGCTGCTGCATCAATCAGTTTGCTCTGGAGCCATCCCTTCCTGAGCCAGGACGAAAATCTGGGGAATCCAGACCCAACTTGTTAAAAACCTGACTGTGTTGCTTGTCCCTTTGTAATGCATAGATGGACCCTGGCCATGGAAGGAGCTGCAAGCGTTAAGGATGGTAAGGGCAACACGGGCAGGTCATTGAAGAGAATCCCTAGAGGTGGCAAGAGGGGAGGAGCAGAGGTCATGGGAAAGGATATATTGGGAGGGAAGCGCAGAAGGATGGTGTGATGCCATTACCTTGGCATGCTCTCATGCAGAGCCAGCTTCAGACCAGTTAACGACATCTCTGGGCAGTCGCCACCCCCATAAACTGTGAGGCCACTAATAAAGGATTCAAAGGCATCCACATCCTGGGTCACATGGACGGGCCCAACATCTGCAGGGTATAGTTACAGTAAGAAGAGGGCAATGAAAACAGACACACCTTAAGCAAATAGTAGTTCAGTTCAGTTTCTGTCTGGTCTTCTGGGCACGGAACGGCAGTTAAAAGTCAAACAAAACACATCACCCATCTGAAATGATGTCCTCATCTGCTCTACCGTGGCTGTGAAAGCTGGCCAGTTTTGTATATAAATCTGTGCAAGTTGTATTAGTGCTCATGGTCTCGCTTAGGGTGTTGCCCACGTTCTACCTTTAAAACTAGTTTCAAACCGGTTTAATTGCCATGTCTTCTGATAACTGTATATTAAACCGGTGTGCAACACCATGCTTTGAATTCCAAAAGTGCTATATAAATATCAAATGGTATCATTTATGGCCGTAAGCCTAAAGGTTATGGCCGTAAGCTGAGGTTTTCAGTTTGCTGTAGAAGGCATACAGTACAGCTGTGAGAAGGAAAAAAATAACTGTTTTCCATGTCCCCTCACCTGGATCATTGAAGGGCACAAGGATGAAGTTATATGGTGCATCCGGGGAACCCGAATACTTTCGAAGGAGTTTGATGCTAACTTCTTTGACCTGTTGGATGTCGTCTGACATGCTGCCAGTCGTATCTATCGCAAAGGTGAGGGAATAGCCATCCAAGCTGAAAAACCTCTGGAAAACATCACGACCCACCAGTTCCAAGAAGCTGGAACCTGAGCAAAGACAGAACACCATCAGTTTATTCTGCAGATCACTTCTTCTTCAACTGGTGCGGTGACAGGTCACGTTGCGAGTACGGACACGGGTTCCAGGCAATGTTCCCTCTAAGCTGTGGAGTCCTGTGAGCAAAAATTCCACTTTGTGAGCTACTGGCATTAGAATTGTGAGCAAGTTATTTGGCTGCTGCATAAATCAGTTTGCTCTGGAGCCATTCTTCCTGAGCTAAGACAAAAACGTGTGAGCCGGAGGCTAAAAAACTGTGAGCCAGCTCACACTAACTCAGTTTAGAGGGAACACTGGTTCCAGGCATGACATGCTCTGGAAACATCCTAGCCCAGAGGTCCCCAACATGGTACCCATGGGTTTCCATGGTGCCCGCCAACACTTTTCCTGATGCCTGTCTAGTGTTTTTAGAAAGCAGGGGGTGCTTTTAGCCAGCAAGTCTTCTGATTGGCCATTGGAGATTTGATTGGCCGTGCAGGTTTTTAAAGACATTGCTTTGACAGCAGCTGCCTTCGCAGTACAAAGATCTTCACTGTATGACTGAAGGTAAGCTGTGGCAGCAGCGATTTTGTGCCTGGTTCCACCCAGGGTTGCCAACCCCCCCGGTTTGCCAGGGGTCCCCCGTTTTTTGGGGGGGTTGTACCCGTTGCCGGCCAGATGGCCGGCGGGGAAGCCCTGCCCCCAACACCCAGAGCCACCCATCTCTCTCCCTTTAAGTGTATGGAACCCGTGTTTCCTCCCAAACCTGATCTCCACAAGCTTGCAGGGAAATGCCAGTTTCGTGCTCTTAAAAGGGAAACGCGGCTGCTCTTAAAGGGGAAACGCCGGCTCCTGCATTTAAAAGGGAAATGCCGGCTCCTTTAAGTGCCGGGAACTGCCGTTTCTGGAGATCCTGCGCACGGGTGGGGGAGGTGGCAGACGTCCCCAATGTGACATCATCACGTCGGGGATGCCCCGCCCCCTCCAGGAACGCCCCCAAAGTCCCCCGCTGGGGGTGGAAGATGGACTTAGCAACCCTAGCCACCTTCTGTGGCGGCCATCTTGTGGAAGCCATTTTGTAGCTGTGCCCACCATGCTGTATCAGAATTCCAAAGGTGCCTATAGGCTCAAAAAGGTTGAGGACCCCTGTCCCAGCCATTATGGACCAAAGATCCAGGGCCCAAAATCCACGCGAGTCATTCTCAGGCAGGGAATACAGAAGTAACTGAAGCCAGTCACCAACTACCAGGTTCTCAAGACACTAGGGCTGCGGACTTACCACTTCCGACAAAGAAGTCCCTGGTGGCCTGTATGGCTAATTCAGCTGCTTTCTTATGCAAATGATAATGAGGAGAGAGTAGGGGGTCAGAGGTCTCTTTGTTGATGCCCCCAGTGGGGGGGTAATTTTGGGTCACGTCATTTCTTCCACCGTGTCCACATTTGCCTGCAGAAAGAACATTGGGTCAGACTAGGTATAAGAATAGTGGGGCTGGATCGAACCAGTGGTTCTCGAAGGCACGCACAGCTCAAACCATTGGGGAAATCCATATATCCATTTTCGCTTAATACAAGGAAGGACTGGATTGAATCTTTAAATAGGCTAGGGTTGCCAAGTGAGAACTGAGCCGCAGTGGGGGACTCCCAGCTGGCGGCTGGAGCACGCGCCGCATCCACATCACCACATTCCCTTGGATGACTGTGGCCCCGCCCCCAGAGTGCCCGGCGTGCCCGCGTCACTTCCGGGCGACGTGCACGTCGGGGTGGAGTTCCCCCCGGGGCCCGATCCACTGGCGGTGGGGAATGGGCCACTGGGGTGGGGTTTTCCCCGCCCCCCGGGGGGACTTGGCAAGTCTAAAATAGGCTGAGTACAATGGCCAATAGTATGAAGGTCTGGTGTAATGATGGCAGGTTCACACATCACTCTTTATTAAAAAAATATATGTGCATGTGTACCTGGAAGTCATGGCAATCTCTGGCGACTGACCCCTACTGGGGGCCTGGAGGATATTTGGAGAGGTGGCTGAATAAAGCCTGCCCCCGTCTCCCGCTTACTGGTATTTCAAGGAGGTCTCCCATCCAAGTGCTTGCCATAGTCAACCCTGCTTAGCTTCTGAGATCTGAGGAGACCGGGCTTGCCTGGGCTATCCAGGTCAGGGCCACACATTGCTCTTAATCTGTGATTTTATGGCTTCTTCCTACCAGCTTTTCCTACAGATAGGGTTGCCAAGTCCATCTTCCACCCCTAGCGGGGGACTTTGGGGGCGTTCCTGGAGGGGGCGGGGCATCCCGACGTGATGACGTCACGTTGGGGACGTCCGCCCCCCACCCGCCCGTGCGGCAGATCTCCAGAAACGGCAGTTCCCTGCACTTAAAGGAGCCGGCGTTTCCCTTTTAAATGCAAGAGCCGGTGTTTCCCCTTTAAGAGCAGCCGCGTTTCCCTTTTAAGAGCACAAAGCTGGCATTTCCCTGCAAGCTTGCGGAGATCAGGCTTGGGAGGAAACACGGGGTCCACACACTTAGAGAGAGAGATGGGTGGCTGTGGGTGTTGGGGGCAGGGCTCCCCCCGCCGGCCATCTGGCCAGTGGTGGGTAGAACGCCCCCCAAAACGGGGGACCCCTGGCAAACCGGGGGGATTGGCAACCCTACCTACAGATAAGGAAGCCTGAAGAGTTCTCGAAGCCCAAGCTGGTAAGGTTACCGACCTCACAGTGCAGCCAGAATCGCAACTGATCTCCAGACTTCCGTTCCCTTGAAGCAAATGGCAGCTCTGGGAGGCGGACTCTATGGCATCACACCCCTGCGGTGCCCCTTCCCCTGCTCAAGCTCCGCCCTTCTCAGGCATTGCCCCCAGATCTCCAGGAATTGCTGAGGCTGGACTTAGCTGCTCTGTTGGTCTGCCCCATTCCTTTCCCCATTTTTGGACAAAGAGTAACCCCTAACCATTCCGTGCTTGTCTTGGCAAGACAGGACAGCTGGTCAACTAGGAAAAGCGGGGCGGAGGGGTTGGCCAGGGAAGAGGAACACATGAAACTGCCTTACACTGAATTCAGACCCTTGGTCCGTCAGGTCAGTCTTGTCTACGCAGACTGGCCGCGGCTCTTCAGGGCCCCAGGCAGAGGTCTTTCACAACACCTAGTGCCAGATCCTTTTAACTGGAGATGCTGGGACCTGGGACTTTCTGCATGCCGAGCAGATGCTCTACAACTGAGCCACAGCCCCTCCCCAGCAGTCCCTAATTCTCCACAATGAGGAGCGCCCCCCACCGAAGGTGATTATGCAATAGCTGGCCCTTCTTCTTGAAGCACAGGGACAGGTAAGAAGGAGCAGTGAAGGCCTCAAATCTCTCCTGGTGGCAAGGACAGCTGCCGGAATCCTTCGGGGCTCCAAACGTAGTGACCGGGGGCTGACTTTGCAAACTTGCTTGTTAGAAGCCAACCTGCCATTAGCCATTTTCTCTGGCTAGGCAGAGGTGGTCCTGAGGATTTCTAGGTAAACATATGTATGCAAGGGATGTTGTGGGCTTCACAATACTTTAGTGAGTCGTGTGCTTGATGGGACAACAACACAAGCACCCTACCTACCATGACTGGCAAAAATAAAATGATCTTAGCAACAAAAGCCGGTGTTACCTTGAGGTTTGGTCTTGCATGTTGCGGATAACTTGTACCCACTTGTGAGCAAATCATCCACGAGTATGTTCCCTTGGCACAAGTACCGGCCGCTGTTAAATGAAGAAGTAGATAGGTAAACAGCTTTGTGTGTGTGCAGAGGGACTAAGAGCCCATTCCAAACCCGCTTAAGATAAAGAAAGCAATCCAGCCAGAACTGACATTGTAGACTAAAGTTTACACTTGTGCACATTGCAGCTGAACCTGGATGTCTCAGGCTAGCCTGATCTCGTCAGATCTCAGAAGCTAAGCAGAGTGGGCCCTGGTTAGTACGTGGATAGGAGACCACCAAGGAGGTCCGGGGCTGCTCTAGAGATTCAGGCAATGGCAAACCACCTCTGAACTTCCCTTGCCTTGAAAACCATATGGAGGTCACCATCAGAGGTCATTTCGGGGGGGATCGCAGGGGATTGCAGTTCCCCCGGGTGAGGTACGGGGGGCGGGGCACATGACGAAGCCCCGCCCCCTGCTTTCGGCCGCCCCACTTCCGTCCCTCATTCAGCCAGGAGGAGTCAGGAGAAGAGGGAGGGTAAGTTGCTTCCTCCCTGCCTCTCCCCACCCCTGCCTGCCTGGGGCCAGGGAGGGTCTTTGCGGGGCTTCCTTGCACTCCCGTCGGCCTTGCAGGTCCACCACCGGGCCCCTCATGGGGCTCGGCAGTGGAGCTGCAAGGCCTGCGGTGGTGGCCGGGACCGTTGGGGGCGGGGTGTGTGGCCTTATGACACACTTCCGGTGATGTCAGGGGGTGTGGCCTTATGACACACTTCCGGTGATGTCAGGGGGTGTGGCATATGCTAATGAGTTATGCTAATGAGTTCCCCTAGCTCTTTTTCTACGAGACGACCCCTGGTCACCATAAATCGGTTGCAACTTGATGGCACTCTCCAGCACCCCCAAAAGCAGCTACCTTCTACTGAGTCACACTGTCAGTCTTTCAAGATCGACACTGTCTGCTCTGACTGGCAGTGGCTCTCCCGGGTCTCAGGCAGAGGTCACATCACTCACTAGGGTTGCCAGGTCCACTTATCTGGCTGGCGGGGGGCTTCCGACATCCTTCCGGGAGACCAGAAGTGATGTCAGGTGACTTCTTGTAAAACCGGAAGTGCAGACCCTGGCATGATGATGTCACCTGGAAGTGATGTCATCACATCAAGGGTAGCACTCTGTTTTTTGGGCAAAACTCTATGGTAAATTTGGGTTCAAACCATAGCGTTTTGCCCACAAACCAAAGCGTTGCTCCCCAACGTGATGACATTGTTAGAGGGTGACGTCATCATGTCGGGGTCTGCACTTCCAGTTTTACCAGATGTCCCCCGAGAAGGTCAGTTGAGGATGGGTTTTTCCCTCAGCCAGTGAGCTGGCTGGTGGTGGGCAAGAGCCCAGAAAAGCGAGGGTTCCCCTACCCCCTCCGGGGGACGGGGAACCCTGTCGCTCACTATATGTTCCTTTTAACTGGAGATGCCAGGGATTGAACCTGGGACCTTCTGCATGCAGAACAGATGTTCTACCACTGAGCTATAGCCCCTCTCCCTAGTCTTAGCTCTAAATTGTTGAACACCAGTACAGTTCAGTGACTGGACTTATCTGGGTTCAGGTTCTCCTTCTGTCATGGACATATTAAGAATATCGGCACTACAAACTTTATGTTGGTTTTATCCGGATTTAACTATTCATGGCATCCCTCAAAGAACTGTGGGAATGACAGCTTGGCAATGCATGTGCAGTCCCGATCCAACCCACATGTCAGAGAAACGAGGAGAAAAAATGAAATAGAAATGGGGGTTGGCTATGTAGCTTGATGTTAGAGATATCACACAAACAAGACAATAGGCACCATTGACAATTTCTCCCGCACAAATTAGATATGGTAGGGTGTGAGAACTGCATTTTCTGAAGAAGTCACTATTGTGGGTTTTTTAAAAAAATTTGGAAATCAACAATTTTGCATCAACAGCCGTGCTTTTGAAAAGCCGCAAAATTCCCCATAGCAATCATTACACTCTATAAGCATCAGAACAAATTCTCTGGGCCAAGCTACACAATATGTTTTTATAAAAAATTGGGTCTTGGTTCCCACACTCAAACAGCTGTAAATAACTGTTGGATATTGCCGCATGACGGAGTGAGCTCCCGTCTCTAGTTCCAGCTCCTGCCAACCTAGCAGTTCGAAAGCAAGAAATTGCAAGTAGATAAATAGGTACCTCTTTGGTGGGAAGGTAACAGCATTCCGTGCGCCTTGGTGTTTAGTCATGCCGGCCACATGACCACGGAAACATCTTTGGACAGCGCTGGCTCTTCGGCTTTGAAACGGAGATGAGCACCGCAACCCTAGAGTCGGACTCGACTGGCTTTCGAGCAAGGGAACCTTTACCTTTACTATTGTAACTCTGCATGCAAGAGGATCTGGGAGGGAAAGCGTTCAGAGAATTCTCCCCCTGGGGTACACGTGGCAGTTGACCCCCCCACCCTCTCATCACTCAGACTGATTCTGCTTTGGCTTTTCCCTCCGCGGTTTTACGAAACCCAGGTTGGAACAGGAATTCCCCTCTTCATTGCATGCTGCTTTCACTTCCTTCGATCATTGGATGCTACCCTCCAGACTGCATGGCACTCTGACTTCCTTTAATCATATCAGGTTTTATGGTACCTTCTGCATAGATCTATGGCCCTTTTATGGCCATTCAGGGGTGACTTTGCAGTCAGTATGACATTGCCCTGAGGTATCTGAATGTGGTTTTGAGCTGCACTTTCCCCTCCCAGCTGAGAAAATGTGGAGCGAATGCTAGATGCAGAACTGATCTTAGATGCTGAGCCTCTTCGGCCCTTGCTTGCCCTTTGGTTTCATCTTATATGGGACCTCTCTTCTTCTTCTCTCTTACCTGGGCTTGAAGCTGTAGCAAGTTAACCTTTTTTGAAATTATTCTGTTCACAATGTTAAATGTACCTACATGAATATGTCTTGTAAGATGTGCTTCTGTTTTTGTAGGTAATTTCCCCCCCTCTTGCTACCACTGGGGTTGGGTCATCTTTGTAATTTGCTTGAACAGCATTTTGAGAGCCACTTTAGGATAGTGGTTAAGAGTGGTGGACTCTAATCTGGAGAACCAGGTTTGAGTTCCCATTCCTCCAACATGAAACCTTCTGGGTGACCTGGGTCAGTCACAAGTTCTCTCAGAGCTGTTCTCTCAAGAGCAGTTCTCTCAGAGCTCTCTCAGCCCCACCTACCTCACAGGGTGTCTATTGTGGGGAGAGGGATTGTAAACCGCTCTGAGACTCTGAGTGAAGGGCGGGGTATAAATCCAATCTCCTCCTCCTCCTCCTCTTCTTCCCCTTAACCGGGAAATATGGAGAATCAAGGATACTGCAAAAAAGCTTCTGTGCTTCTAAGGCAATTGACTTTTTACATTTAATCCAGCAATAACTCCCCTTGGAGTTGTTTCAGCTTGGGAAAGATGTGCTGGGGGAAGGCAGGAACCCCTCCTCCCCCTGCGCTATGGCCCTAAGCCGGGTCAGGACCCTGCAGAGTTCGAAAAGGGCATTCCCTGTAGGGGAATCCCTGACCCAGTTTATTAAAAAGTGTATCAAGTAGTTTGGAGCGTATTCTTAATTCTCATTCTGTAATTTAGGAATAATAATAAATCTACTACCTCATCAGTTTCCCGTGAAGATAAACAGTGTAAAGATGATTAAACAAGGCTGAAAGATTTAGGTGCCAGAGCAATGTTTAACAAGACAAGGAATGTAGAATCTGTTATTTCGAAAGGCGTGTTCTGAACTTTCCACTGGTTATGTCTGCATAGTTGTGCGAGTGTGTATCTGTACTACGAGACACAGTTCTGGCATGGATGTGATCTCGACACGAACTGTGGGCCAGAATATGCATGCAGCAGAATTAAACACCAACGCCTTTTTTGGACTGCTCTGTTTTAGCTGTGGGAGGAGGGGGTGGGCTGCAGCCTTTAATTTCTTTTTTTTAAAGCCTGACATGACAATGGTAGTCCCAACCTTTATCTTCATGCATGGATCATCCCCTTCTCAGTATGAGCCCCAAACTCTTGGGTCTTGAGCAGGGCTTTTTTTCCCCCTGGGGGAATGCGCTGGAACAGAGTTCCACAACCGCTTTGACAAAATTCTTTTAAAAATGTTTAAAAGTTCATGAGTTTTCACTATATAGATTGAAAACTTCATTTCCCTCTTAAGAGTTCCGGCACCTCGCACCCCCCCCCCCCAAAGCCCTGGTCTTAGACAAGATGAAGATAATATGTTTGGGTCTGTAATTGCAGGCTCATGCTCCCTCAGTTTGCCTCAGGGCCATGAAGAGAGAGGGGATTAACCCTTCCGCTTCTGTTTGGATTTGGTCTTCAAAATTGGCTCCCCCTCTCTTAAAGGGGGGAGAGGTGTCCTTTAAAAAGGGCTCCCCACCCCTGCCTGAGGTTCAGAGACTTGATATTTGGTCGTGTCTTGCGGGATTTTTTGCTGTTGGCAAGAAACTGCATCTATATCCCCTCATTTTATTGGTAGGATTGCCAGTGGGACAGGAAAATGTCTCCTTAACTGAAGTTTAAAGAGTGGAAATGGGGAGCAGAAGCTTTTTACTACATGAAGTTAAAAAACGTGATCATTACTTGATGGTCAAAATAATATTAAAGGGACAGCTAGAGGGACCGGTTTAAAAGTTGGCCAGTTTAAAAATCCTTACCTTGATTCTTTGGTGCAATCTGTGCAGGTTGTCTTGGAAACAGGGGCAACAGGGAACACAGGATGAGTTGCATTTACTGGGGACACATAAAGAGATGGGGAAAGCCCTTTTAAAAGAGCTGAACACAAAAAGTACAGTGGGGGAAGAACATGAGCTGGTATTTCCCACCAATCTCTTTTAAAATCATCCCCCCTAGGGCTGCCAACTTTGGGTTGGGAAATCCTGGAGATTTGGAGGGTGGACCATGAGGAGGGTTTGGGGAGGGGAGAGACCTCGATGGGGTATAATGCCACAGAGTCCACCTTCCAAAGAAGCCATTTTCTCAGTCCCCTGGAGATCAGTTGCAATAGCAGAAGATCCCCAGCCACCCCCTGGAAGTTGGCAAAACCATCTCCCCTTTATTCTATGACTCAGTGATTATGCTACTCAGTGGGGTTTTCGAAATTTCTTCAGTTTCTTCATTTCCAGCAATAGAATCCTGTCTTCTTCTGTTCTCCCTACCAAAGCAAAAGCTGTTTCCTCCTATGGCAACTCCACAGTAGTGGTCACTTCTAACAAAGTGAAGAACTTTGCACTCTCTCGTAGCCTCAGACTTCACAGTGTTCCCTCTAAGCTGAGTTAGTGTGAGCTAGCTCACAGTTTTTTAGCCTCTGGCTCACACATTTTCGTCTCCGCTCAGGAAGGAGGGCTCCAGAGCAAACTAATGTATGCAGTAGCCAAATTGCTCGCTCACAACCAGGGCTCTTTTTGTAGAAAAAGCCCAGCAGGAACTCACTAGCATAATAGGCCACACCCAACAGTAAAACTCATTAGCATATTAGGCCACACCCCTGACAGCACAGCTCATTAGCACATTAGGCCACACCAAGTGTGGTTATCCAGCCACACCCACCTTTTGCTTGTTATTCTGTTTACCTTGTTTGTTGTCAAAACCCAGGGCTTTTTTTGTAGCAGGAACTCCTTTGCATGTTAGGCCACACACCCCTAATGTAGCCAATCCTAATGAGTTTCTGCTGTTGGATATGGCCTATTTTGCTAATGAGTTCCTGCTGGGTGTGGCCAACTTGGAAGCCAGCTGGAACTCAGTTCCTGTGCGTTCCTGCCCCAAAATAGCCCTGCTCACAACTGTAATGCCAGGATCTCACAAAGTAGAATTTTTGCTCACAAGACTCCACAGCTTGGAGGGAACATTGCTTCAGAGGGAGGCTATAGAGAGCTAGAGTGATAGATAGGTTAAGGTTAGGACCCACCCGCATCTCTTCCTTTCCTGCTGCTCTGATGCTACTCCTGTGATGTGTGGATTGCTACTCTTCTGGTGGGTTGCTACTCTAGCACCTTCTGCCCTTTCTTCTCCATCTTGCTTTTCGGCATCTCCCTCCGTCCCCATTTAGCAGCAGTTCAGAATGCCATTTCTATCTTATCTTGTCTAGAATGGAGTTCCTTCAATAAAGGTCTCTCAGTAGTTTGCTAAAATACAAAGGTTCCGTGCATAACTTTACACTATACAGCAGCACCACCCCCCGCCCGGCAATTCCATTGTGCAATGTGTCTTGAGAGCTTTGGTAATATTTCCATGTGACATAACGAGACAGGCGAGATACTTCAACATTCATAACTGGAAATGGAAAACAAAGGGGGGGAATTAACCCAAATTTAGGCTGAGATCACACACACTAAATAATCCACGTTCAATCCACTTTCCAAATGGATTTTTACTGTGTGAACGGGCAAAATACAGTTCAAAAGTGCATTGAAAGTGGATTGTTTAGTGTGTGTGTGTGTGTGTGATCGCAGCCTTAATTTAATTAAGAAAAAGTTTCAGAAGATCTGAATTCATAGGCTCAATAATTCTGTTGGTCAAATTAAAAACGTTAAATATTGACACAGATATACAAAATATACACTTAAGAACATAAGAACATAAGAGACGCCAATGTTGGATCAGGCCAAAGGCCCATCCAGTCCAACACTCTGTATCACACAGTGGCCAGAAATACCAGTGCCATCAGGAGGTCCACCAGTGGGGCCAGGACATTGGAAGCCCTCCCACTGTTGACCCCCCCCCCCAAGCACCAAGAAGACAGAGCATCACTTGCCCCAGAGCCCCTATCTATACCTTGTGGCTAATAGCTACTGATGGACCTCTGCTCCATATGCACTTAGGTGGTCAGCCGTGTTGGTCTAAAGCGGCAGAACAAAGTTTGAGTCCAGTAGGGCACCTTTAAGACCAACATAGCTTTATTCAAGGTATAAACTTTCGTGTGCAGGCACACACGTCTTCAGATAGTCATCCGGAACAGTTTATTGTGACTTACACAGGTATTCGTATGGCTTGGTGTTTCCCAGCTCTATCCAATTGGTATTGCTGTAGAATTTTTGAAGAATGTGGAGGGCTTTTCCTGTGCTTAGGCGAGCTGATTCCAAAGCTGCTGAGGTCAACGGGCCTTTCAGACCAGAGAGCACAGAGTCCTGCAGGACTCGAAACTGTTGGATACCTGGAGATCAGGAGCAAATCGGGGCTTAATGCTGCTTTCTCATACCTTCCTGGAATGCTTCCTTTCTAAAATGGAAAAGGAGCAGGGGGCAGAGCCCAAGTGGACGTTATACCCTCTTCCCTACCATCCCTGACTCCAATCCAAGGTGGGTAACCATCAAGGGCCTCTTTTGCCCCGGAAGAGGCGGATGCCTAGGCGGTAGGGTTGCCAACCTCCAGGTGGTAGCTGTAGATCTCCTGGGATTACGGCTGATCTCCAGGTGACAGAGATCAGTTCCCCTGGAGAAACTGGCCATTTTGGAAGGCGGGCTCTATGGCATCATACCCCCACTGAAGTCCCTCCCCAAACCCCAACCCCGCCCTCCTCAGGCTCCACCCCCAATATCAGGTATTTCCCAAGCCGGCGCTGGCAACCCTACTGGGTGGGGGGAGAGGGCAGTGGCTGGTGGACTCTGGTGTGAGTACAGCAAATAGCAAACATTTAATCTTTTATTGTTGGCATTCGGTAATACAGTGGGAACCTCCCGTCTGAATGAGCTTCATAAGGAAGTGGAGGAGAGAGAGTAGACCCCAGAGATTCTGTGAAGAAGAAGAAGAGGAGGAGGAGGAGGAGATTGGATTTATACCCTGCCCTTCACTACCCAAAGGAATCTCAGAGCAGTTTACAAACTCCTTTCCCTCCCCCTCCCCACAACAGACGCCCTGTGAGGTAGGTGGGGCTGAGAGAGCTCTGACAGAAACTGCTCTTTTTCAAGAACAGCTCTGACAGAACTATGGCTCATCCAGCCGGTGCAAGCGGAGGAGTGGGGAATCAAACCCGGCTCTCCCAGATTAGAGTCCGCCCACTTAACTACTACACCAAACTGGCTCTCTGGGTCATGATGTTGTTCTGTTACCTCCCACCCCACACTTCCCAGGGTTCAAGAGAGTCTGTGGGGGCCCCCGGCAGAGGAACCCTGCATGCACTGTGCAGCCCCTCATGGAGCAGTTTGGAGAAAGATGCAGTGGGGCTCATGGCTGAGTCCTCCAGCCTGGCTCCGGTCAGCCGATAGGGAGGTCAGGTGTCCCACACTTCAGCAGGGGAGCCCCCCCGCCTTCTTCCGGCTTTGCCCACCGCTGCTCAGCTGGATGAAGAGGGGAAATTCCACAGGAAACTGGGGGCCAACCAGTCTTGCACCAACTGCCCTGTAGCCAGAAATTTTGGGTTGATGGGGCATGGGGAAACTGGGGGAGGGCAGCAGGGGAGGAGGGAGGGGAGAGGGGTAGCCACACACACCTTTCCTGAACTTCGACGATTTTGCCGCTTGAAGCCCCCTGTAAAAACTGTTTTTCAAGCAAGGGGCTGCCCATGCCTGAACTTGCCACTTGGAGTTCAGGGAAGGTGTGCAGGCAGCAGCCACCCCTCTCCCCCCCTGCAAGATTTAAAGGGCCCGCTGATTGGCTGGAGGGCCCTTTAAAACTTGGAGGAGGGGAGGGAGAGGAGTGGCTTCAAGATTTAAAGGACCCTCCAGGTGATTGGTGGGCCACAGGAGGGGAGGTTGTTTAATGTCACAGGAGGGGAGGGAGGGGGGAGGAGGGGCAGCAGCTGTTGTGGGGCGTGCCTCACTTTTGAGGGGGCTGAGCCCCAAAATGCCCTACCTTAGCCCCACCTGTGCACCAATGTGGTGATGTTGCCTTCAGTATGATCTGGAAGTGACATTATCACGTTGCTGATGCTCTCGATCTCTCCCCAAATTCTATGGTTATATCATAAACTTTTGGGCCAATGCCTGGTTATCAACTCTTCATGGTGACATCACTTCCAGGACGCAGAGGAAGTCAATCACTTTCATTCACGATTAAATCAGTCCCCCCACCCAAAGACCCTCTTCCCACTCTGGCCCTCCAAAAGGCCCAGCCACCCCTACTTTTGCCGATGTCTTCGCAGTGGAAAAAGAAGCTGCTGTCCTCTGTGTGATAGATCTCCACTTGATTATTCCCATCGATGATTTCCTTAAGAGCTTTGGTGAACCGGTTGGGAGAGACGTCAGCTGTGCATGGGAAGAAAACGGCAAATCACTCTGGGATCAATATATAATGGAAAATATCACCGGAAAACGTGCCACTGCAAAAACAGGACTTCATGACAAGAGATTCAGTGTAAAGTGGTTCCCAATCCTCACCTTTTTAGAAAGAGAACAGTTCATACCGCCCCCATGGAATGACTATATTAAATGGTTCTGAAGGTCGTAAAAAGGCAAATTACATCAGTCAGTATAACACGATACACTGCAAAATTTAAAACTGAATAAGTTAATTATGCAGGACACTAACTAACATCAACATAACAATCCTAGTCAATCCAAACCTCAACATCTTCAAATTACTCCAAAGTACACTTGAAATTTTAGAAAGCTTTATACTTACTCGAATCTAGTTAATACTTACCTTGTTTTTAGTCAATGCTGTAATGTATTTGTTACTCACCAAGCTTTGTATTACACTTGAAATTTTAGAAAGCTTTATACTTACTCGAATCTAGTTAATACTTACCTTGTTTATAGTCATTGCTGTAATGTATTTGTTACTCACTATGCTTTGTATTACAATGTCTAAAACAAAGCTGTTCATGCTTACTTCATCATTTGTATTAAATCCTCAACTTCAATAAAAACTTTGAATTTTAAAAAAAACTTTGATTACAAGGAGCAAGTGGCTGGCATCCATTGACGCATTTCTGCAGATGGACGGTTTTCTGTCGCTGAATGTAGGAGGAGATGGGGGTTCTCTAGGAGGACAGTGGGGTGGGTCTAGGGTAAAGAAAGTCTGGTCCCTACCTTGGAAGTAAGTCTTGAATAGTCCAGTAGCAGTCAGTGGCTTCATAAATTCTAGCTTTCCAGGTTCCATGGCAGGTTTTCCAGGCAGGGGGTTCCTCTCCATGTACCAGGCAACAGCCCGTAGCACCCCCATTTTGATGATGTCGGTGTCTGTGAAGTCACTCGGGGCAATGCCCCCCGATTCGTGGTTGGGACGGAATCCGGCCACCATGCCTGCCCACAGGAGCCAAAGGAGTTCTCTGGGGAGCAGCATGTCTTGTGGTGAGGAGCAAGCAGGAGCTTGGCGGAGGGCAAAGAATGGAAAGATCCCCGGGTCTGTCTTGCTAGGTGTGCTGCCTCTGCTCCGGCATGCACCCTTTGCCCTGCCGGTGAAACAGCTGAGGCGAGACCAGGGAAATCCCCTTGCCGCTCAGCCCATTTCCTTATTGTCAACAGGGCAAAGGATCCAGGAGAGCCCAGCCCAGCTCACCAATCACTGTACTTCTCAGAATAGTGGGAGATGGGTACAAACGGAGTTTCTGAAAGGTTGCCTCTTCTTTTCTTGTAGGGGCGATTTCTCACTAGAGCTGCCTCGCGGCACAGCTGCTGTTTGCCTCGACACAAGTATGTCAATTTCACACCCGAGGCTGCGGGGCTGCACTTTGACTTGCCCGATTTCCTCCGCAGTTTCGTGATCCTGGTTTTTGCAGCCCCACAGCCTCAGGTGTGAAATTGACATACTTGTGTCGGGGCAAACGGCGGCTGTGCCGCGAGGCAGCTCTAGTGAGAAATTGCCCTGAGATTGTTGTAGTGAGTGACTCCGCATGCCTGGACACTGAGGGGCGCTACATCACTCTAATTGTGCATAGGGATGCCTCTCTTTGTCTTAACCTGGGAGTTGCTCTCTGACCCCTCCTCTCTTTCTCTCTCTTCCTTTGTCCTCTCACGATCTCTTCACATGGCCTTCCATGGAGACACATGTCTCTGCAGGTCTCTACTGTAGATACAATCCATTGGTGATAGCGAAAATACTCTTTAGATGAGGCTTCATTGGGCAATTCTGCATCTAGCATTCGCTCCACATTTTCTCAACTGGGAGGGAAAAGTGCAGCTCAAAACCACATTCAAATACCTTGGGGCAATGCCGTACTGACTGCAAAGTCACCCCTGAATGGCCATAAAATGGCCATAAATCTATGCAGAAGGTACAATAAAATCCTATGATCAAATAAAGTGAAAGCGGCATGGAGTGCGGAGGCTACAATAAAATCCGATGACCAAAGGAAGTGAAAGCAGCATGCAATGCAGAAGGGGATTTCTGTTCCAACACGGGTTTTGTAAAACAACGGAGGGAAAAGCCAATGTAGAATCAGCCATTCTCTTCTTTTGACTGCAACCTAATCTACTTGAATAAATGTAAGTCTACCTTTTTTGCCGTATTCTTCTTGGGAGATTTATTTACTGTGCTCAGTATCATGCTTCTATGGCTGGGCAAACTCTGCTATATTAACCAACTATCCCAATAAGGATAATGGCATCTCAAGCAGCTACTTGATAGGCAAACCCTTACAATGCACTTTCTTTCAAATGGCAATAGGGGGGAAAGCGGGACTATTCTACCACCTCCGCGTTCTACCACCTCATTCTGTTGCCTGTGCAGATAAGGCCTTACACTTAGTGGACTAGAGACAGATCTAGAGACAGGAGGGGTCTGTGACAGGAAGGAAGTGGCCACACTGAGGCCCAGCAGGTTGTTCGTTCTACCAGGTGTGGTTTCTTCAATTTTGTGACTTGGCAACCTAAGAAGACATCAAAAGGCACAGACAGTGAAAGGTTGGGGAGGCGAAAAGAGCTGAATTTCACATATTGATTTGGACTTAACCAGCTTGTTCTTGGGCCAAAGGCTTTCCATAATTATTTAAATGACAGTGTAATGACAGTGTAATGAGGATATAAAAAAACTTCTACCAGCATGATTACACATTCGAGTGGCTACCTATCTATCCAATTCTGAAGCTGGCCCTAGAGTGCGGGTTTAATAATCCACACAAGTTTAGGAGCCGACAGATGGAGCTGGGGGGATGTTCGTACGAACTTGATGGAAATATGAAAAGTGTTTAAAAAACAACAACTAAAAACCTGAAATGGAGAACTTCAAAAGAGTTGACTGAGATCTTACAATAGTATGATTGGCACTGTGTGGTTGCTTAGCAGCCAAGGAATTGAGGAATAAACCACTGCAGATGACCTAGCAATTGGTCAAGGAGAAGTGGGGGGGGGAAGTGGTGATGGGATGTAGAAAATAGTGACAGAAGAGGGAAGGAGAGAACGGTGATGGGAAGGATCCCTCTATCTTGTTTTATTGCTGCTGAGAGTGTTGAGTGCAATCAGATATATATAAAAATGTGGGTTTGGTCCCAAAACAGTATTTCACAAGGGAACTGATGGACACTTGCTAATTCCCAGTTTCTCCCTTCCTCATTGGTATTTCCCCCACTCCATTGCACACCCCTCCAATCAAGAAGAAGAAGAAGAGATTGGATTTACACCGTGCCCTTCACCCAGAGTTTCAGAGCAGTTTACAATCTCCTTTCCCTTCCCCTCCCCACAACAGACACCCTGTGAAGTGGGTGGGCCTGAGAGAGCTCTCCCGAGAACTGCTCTTGAGACAACAGCTCTGAAAGAACTTGTGACTGACCCAAGGTCACGCCAGCAGCTGCATGGGGAGGAGTGGGGAATCAAACCTGGTTCTCCCAGATTAGAGTCCGTGCTCCTAACCACTACACCAAACTGGCTCTCACCATTTTATTCACCCCCTGTCCTGTTTCTGCTTTCCCCACCTTGTCACCAGTTTCTCCTCCCCTTCCTCTTGGATGATTGTTAGGGTGTGTTGTTGTTCGGCCCAGTGCATCCGTGTGCATGTGCATGTGTAAAGAAAGCAGGAATAGGAGGGAGGAAAGAAAAAGAGGTGGCAGAGGGGAGGACAACAGGGGAGAAAATGGGGGCTAGCAGGTGGGAGACGGGATTTTTCCCCCTAAGAGTGTTCATGTGTCCCCCGCTTGTATACCTTTTATATGGTGTAGTGGACAGAGTGTTGGACTAGGATTGGGGAGACCCAGATTTGAATCCCCACTCCTGTCATGGAAGCTTGCTGAGCGACTTTGGGACAGTAACTCACTCTCAGCCTAACCTACCTTACAAGGTTGTTGTGAAGATACAGTGCTGGAGGAGGGGAGAAGGGATGCTGTAAACCACTTTGTGAGATTATTCTGTGTATTGGATGCATTGTAAGGACCCGCATGCTCTGTATAGGCACGACTCATTGGCTCCCCCTTCTGTGTGAAAGAAACGGCAATGTAACTTTTGCAGACAGCTGCATACAAGTGGGGATCTGATCCTAACTCCCCAGTGCCGCAAGTGCGTTGGCCATGATGAGACAGCCCAGGAATCCTAGACCTACTTCAGCTCCCCCTTCCAGTCTTTATGCTCCACAGTTTGCACCTTTATCCGAATCCAGCTTGAGGAGGGCGTGTGTAGTTGGGTTCACACAGGACTGGGTAACTGGGCTCTCTCAAATGCTATTCCAGTCGCTGAGTTTTCGTTAGATTAATTTACAAGCCTTCCAGGAATGAACAAGGGACAAAGTCTACCAAGGAGGTAGGTAAATCCCAAGTCAGTCTTCATGGAAGCCTCCTTGTCGCACCTCTGGCCTATCCCTGGGAGGGGCTATGCTCAGGGTTAGAGCACAGGCATTGTTTCTGAAAGGGCCCAGCTTCAGTGTTTTGTAGCTCCCATGAAAGGAACTCAGGTGTGGGAAGAGATCTTTGTCTGAGAACCGTGGCCCTCCCAGAGGAGACAATGCTGAGCTAGTTGGAACCTTAATAGTCTGGATGAGTATAAGGGAGTTTCTTTCATTCCTCTCCAGTTTTAGGTTGCAGCCTATTGGCTTGCAAGATTAAAGCTGTGACTTATCCTGATTCTTTACGAGTGTTATTCAGATAGATCCAGGTGGGGTAGCCATGTTGGTCTGAAGCAGCAGAACAAAGTCTGAGTCCAGGGGCACCTTTAAGACCAACAAAGTTTACTTCTGGGTATAAGCTTTTGTGGGTATGCACACTTCTTCAGATACAGTGAAAATGTATCTGAAGAAGTGTGCATGCACACGAAAGCTTATACCCAGAAGTAAACTTTGTTAGTCTTAAAGGTGCCGCTGACTGGACTCAAACTTTGTTCTGCTGTTTGGTGAACTGGATGAACTTGTAAAGCTTGTGTGAGGGCTGAACTAGATGTGGCAGATTCCTCATATCTGACATGGAGCTACCATCATTTTAAAACCTAAAATGAGTGATTTAAACATGCTGCGAGGGCCCAGTCATAGTGGAATGAAATGGTCTTCTACCCCCAAGACCTTTTCAATTGCTGAAACAGTTGTATGTGTGTGTGTGTGTGTGGCCTTTGGCACTTGAAAAGGCACATGGAGGGGAAATGAGAGCGCCTCATCCTGTTGTGCTGCATGCCCATCAGGATCGGGCCTTTGCAGGCTTTTTAAAGGCTGGACCAGATGTTTCTCCACTGAAAGTGAGGCAACTGAGAGAGAGGGAGAGGGAAAGAAGATGCTGAAGGTTAGGTTGGGGGCAGGAGAGAAGAACAGGGGAAGAGGAGTCATATACTCTGCCTGTGTTGAAGAGGGAGGGCCCGAGGCTGCAGGCCTACATTCCTGAGGGACCGCCTTTCCCCATATTGTTAAGTCGCTCGCTTAACAAAGTAGTCGGAGAGTGATTCCGCAAAGATTCAGCTTTATTCAACAACTTGAACACAACTCCAACACGGATAGCCAGAACAGCTTTTACATTGCAGCTGTTCTGCTTTTAAACTCTCCCGGCTAATGTAGCCACACCTACTGTACAAATACCAACCAATAAGGTTGTACACATAAGGACCAATCACGGACGTTCCCGCTCAGGGAGCTTGCTGACAAGTGATTGGTTGGTTCTTCCTGGGCTAGCAATGCGATTGGATGTATTTGGATCCTAGCCCAGGACGAAGCTTAACATGGCAAGTCAATTATGTTGTTCACATACAGTTATGCATTCAATGGCAGCTATTGAATACATTACAAACTCCTCCCCCCTAAGTAAAAACATTTATGTACATTCATAACCACTTAGGTAGGTTGGTGCTCGGCGCACCCGCTGAGACCTGCGTAGCGGTACAGGCTCAGGACACAATTCAGCTTGGGGGGCCCCTGCTTGACTCTGGGATCTCAGAGTGAGGTACACTTCTGTCCTCTGTTTCGGGTCTGAAGGTAGGGGTCTGCCCTACTTCTGGGACAGTACTGGGCTCGGCAGTACTCACCTTCGGAGGAGGTCTGGGACGGTCCTCTGGTTCGGGGGACTCAGTCAGCTGGGAGTCTAGGCGTTCCTTTGCCCACCGCTGCCTAAGCTGGTCTACGTGGTGTCGCCACTTGAGTCCATCTGCAAGCTCGACCACGTACATTCGTGAACCAATACTCTCAGTTACAGTGGCTGGTAGCCACGAGTGACCCCCTGCATAGTTCCTGCAGAACACTTTGTCGCCTGGTTCGTAAGTGGGGACCTTAGGGAGCGCATTCTGCTGCAGATAGCGACCTCGAATAAAACGTGACGGGGGCTTCACTGCCGTCTGGCATTAAGTGGCTGAGGACCGCCCCCACCCCGAATGGAGATGCATCTGCCGCCAGCACTAGCAGTTTCTGTTCATCATAGTGCGTGAGGACAGCGTTCAACGACAATAGGGCTTTGACTCCCTTCCTACAGTGTATTCATTCAGCAGCTACACCCCCTCCCTCAGCAGCTTCTCAAAATTAGGGTGGAATGTCACTTGTGACGTGTGGGGGTAGCACTCAAAGTTTTTAAAAAATTTTTTACACAATTGCCCTATTGCAGCTGCCTCCAGCAAGCAAAGGGGGAAACCCACTGTTGAAACTGACCAGAGTTTTTCCGCAACTGACAAGCAGCTATGAAGCCCCCTTTTCCATATTGACAAGCACTAGGGATTCTCTGCTGTGTTATTGGCCACTGTGAAAAATGAGAAAGACCCACACGATCTCATGTTGAGTGTACAGAATGCACGGTAAAACCCACTGACACTGGCATTGCAAGCTGTGCTTGTTGGCAACGTGTGTGTTTATGCATGCACACTTTTCTTTTAGGGACAGTTAGGAGAATTCTCTTCACTGAAAAAGCAGCCTCTGTGAAAGGTGATAGTACATGTCTCAGTGGTTACATTTTGGGCTAACTGAAATAAAATCCCCATCAGGTGTATCTTATTTATAGCTAGAGTCAATCACAGGAAATTACCATTATGCTCACATGTAGGAGGTTCTTGATTGCTTTCCCCCAAAGTCTTGAGAGCCCAGGCAGCTCTCTGGTTTAAACAGCATTCTGTACTGCCTCTTCCTACTGCCTGGTTTAAACAGCGGTCTGAGACTAGAGATGATCTCATATCGCTAGACTCATGCTGCTTGTAAAAAAAATGACGGAAGGTACAGAGTGGGTGGAATGACCTGGATATGGGCATGGGAGTGGCTTACAAGGGGCAGGAAAATAGCGGGGGAAATCTGAGCGAATCTGTATGCTTTTGAATTTCCTTTGGATCGAAAGCGGAGGAAGGGAAAAGCTGGAACAAAAGCACTCTCAGGAAACCCGTGGAAACAGAGAACAGAAAGCAAACTGATCTCTGATGTAAGGAAAAACAATGCAGAATGAAAAAGAGAACCCGATGGACATACGCGGTGAAAGTGAGGCAAAACACCTGTGCATAATAGGCCACAGTGTTAGATTTGGGGGGTGGGGCTCCGTGGTAAAGCACCTGCTTGGCATGCAGAAGATCCCAGGCTCAATCCCTGGCATCTCCAGGTAAAAGGGTTGTGTAGAAGGTGATGTAAAGACCTCTTTCTGAGACACCGGAGAGCTGCTGCCAGTCTGAGTAGACAATAGTGATGGTTGCCAGCTCCAAGTTGGAAAGTTCATGGAGATTTGGGGGCGGAGTCTGGGGAGGGTGAGGTTTGGGGAAAGGAGGAGCCCACCCTCCAAAGCAGCCATTTTCTCCAGGGATATAGAGAATTCCCAGAATTACAACTTATCTCCAGACCCGAGAGATCAATTCCCCTGAAGAAAATGGCCGTTTTGGAAGCTGGACTATATGTCATTGTACTCCACTGAGGTCCCTTCCCTCCTCAAACCCCACCTTCTCCAGGTTCCACCCCCAAAATCTCCAGGAGTTTCCCAATCTGCAGTTGGCAACCTTAGCAGGAAATGAAGTTGCGAAAATAACGAGCATTTCTTTTTCCAAAATAAAGAAATTGCCTGAGGACAGAGTGCTGCTGGACCCCCTGCTGGTCCTCCTGATGGCACCTGGTATTTTTGGCCACTGTGTGATACAGAGTGTTGGACTGGATGGGCCATTGGCCTGATCCAACATTGGCTTCTCTTATGTTCTGTTATGTACAGAGGAGATGCCTGAAGTTAAGCCAGTGTCCAATTTTGCATGTACCTCAGGAGTAGATCTGCTGCTTATTTTTTTCCCCAAAAAGCAAGCAGATGCTGTGGTTTGGGGGGAAACAGAGCAGCCAGAAGGCAGCTGTGTCTGGCCTGGATGGCTGTGCTCGGAGGCCTTGTGTGTGACCCTCTGGGCAAAGAGGCCCCCAGCTTTTCAGAATTAGCGGCCACCACACAACTCTTGGCGAGTGTTGCTCTGCTGGACGCCGAGGCCAGGCCGGCATGAGGGCTATCACTCAAACTCCAAGGCGTACTTTTGTGGTCTGCAGAGGCCCTTCCTCTCCCTCCTTGTGGTTTGCTCTGAGGCAGCTTTGCAGACCCTGCCTTTCTCGTGCTGTTACTTGAATGGTCTCAGACACATCTTTGAGAAAGGCCTGGTAGATTGACGGACATTGGCTGAAGCAAACCGCCAGAGAGGAAAGAGCCGGCAGACACTGGCTAATTTAGTGAGCCTGCAGTTCTACGCCTAGGATTGCAAGAAGGCACCGAGTCAGACTCAGTAGGCCACGGAATCAAGCGACATAAATATTGCTTTGCAGGTTCAGATCAAGTATGATCCATCTGTTCCAGCATTCTGGGTCCCACGGTGGCCAGCAAGATGAATCTGGGGACTTGCAAGCTGGGTATGCAGATCTCTTGTTGCTTGATCCCAGGGCCAGATACTGGTGAGAATAGCTGGGTCAAAGCAAAGGCTAAAATTGCCATCTCTCTAGAGTTAACATGGCATCTATCTATCTATCTATCTATCTATCTATCTATCTATCTGTCTGTCTGTCTGTCTGTCTGTCTGTCTGTCTGTCTGTCTGTCTGTCTGTCTGTCTGTCTGTCTGTCTGTCTGTCTGTCTGTCTGTCTGTCTGTCTGTCTGTCTGTCTGTCTGTCTGTCTGTCTGTCTGTCTGTCTGTCTGTCTGTCTGTCTGTCTGTCTGTCTGTCTGTCTGTCTGTCTGTCTGTCTGTCTGTCTGTCTGTCTGTCTGTCTGTCTGTCTGTCTGTCTGTCACTATCATCTATCTATCTATCATCTATCATCTATCTATCTATCATCTATCTATCCATCTATCTATCTGTCTGTCTGTCTGTCTGTCATCTATCAATCTATCTCTACCTACCATCCATCCATCCATCATCTATCTATACCTACCATCCATCTATCTATCTATCTATCTATCTATCTATCTATCTATCTATCTATCTATCTATCTATCTATCTATCTATCTATCTATCTATCTATCATCTATCTATCATCTATCTATCTATCTATCATCATCTATCTAACGTTGTGGTCACATACGTGAAATGAATTGGGGGGGGGGGGAAGTGAGGCTATTCCCTCCGGAGGAATTTGACCCGCAGTTGCATGATCACACAGTCCTTGGAAGCTGCAGGCACAGCCCACCACTGCGTGATCAGATGCAACCACAGGTGAGTCGGGGTTTTTTTTGCCATTTGTTTCCGATGTGCTTAAACAAGGATTGATTAATCACACTTCCACACTTCCACACTGAGGGCTCCCTATGGAATGTGCAATGATGCGCATACTGAGAATGAGAAATGCCATGAGAGCGCGCTGGAGCGATCAGACAGGGGAAACTCCGTCCGTGGCCCGTAGCAACCAGTTTGCTACTGGGCTTTCCCCGGTGCCTGTTTACTCCGCTTCTGCGGCGGAGCAACACAGCTTGCTGATGGCTGCAGGGCGCTTCCCAGATGTTCATGTCTGATTGGGCCTTTTAAATCTTGCTGGCATTTGCACCTATGTCAGGGCTAATTGTGCGTATGATCTCAGTCTATCTATCTATCTATCTATCTATCTATCTATCTATCTATCTATCTATCTATCTATCTATCTATCTATCTATCTTCTGTCTCAGAAGAGGCCACTGACACCTTAAGGAAGAACATGCTATCCTTTTTACTTTGTTAGCCTTTAAGGAGCTGCTGGACTCCTGTTTTAATTTGAAAGGGGTGTCATTTCAGAAGAAAATAGATAATGGGGCTTAAGTCCCCTTCAGACTTCAGAGAGGAGCATAGATTCATGATGAAGCACATGCTTTGTAGGTAGAAGGGCCCAGGTCCAATCCCTGGGCAGCATCTCTAGTTAGAAAGAGTTGTAGGGGAGAATCTTCCTTGCCTGGAGTCCTCGGTGAGGCAGCACCAGATAAGATGGACCAATGTTCTGACTCATTATTAGGCAGCTTCATGGGTTGCTAAGCTACATCCTTTCCACTGGGAAGCCTTGGGTTTCAGATGTGAGACACATTTGGCTTCTTGAGTCAGTGACTGGGCCTGAACTCGCATGAGACTCCACAGATGGAATACAGGGAGATTCCCTAGACAGTCGTGCTATTGACACCATGGAGTGCCTGCTTTGACTGATGCTAGGTCACTTTTGCCCTTATCGGATCCCATCATATCTCAGATGCTTAGCCTGGTTGGCCCTCGCTGGTACTTGGATAGGAGACCATCAAGGAAGACTAGGGTTGCTACACAGAGGCAGGTAATGACACCTGATGGTGCCTGCCAGATGTCACCGGATCTCAGAAGCTTAGCAGGGTTGGCTCTGGTTAGTACTTGGATAGGAAGTCCAAGGAAGTCCAGGGTTGCTACACTGAGGCAGGCAATGGCGCTTGGATGTCTCTTGCCTTGAAAACCTTATGGGGTCTCCATAAGTTGGCTGCAACCTGATGGGACTTTCCTCCACCAGGTCCCTTTCTCAGATGGGACTTTCCTCCACCAGGTCCCTTTCTCAGACCTGATAACTGGAGATCTTGGGGGCTGAACGGGGTCTTTCCACGGACTTAGCATGAGCTTTACCGCTGATCTTTGGCTGTGAAAGGGCTAGTGAGCTTTGGGGGTGGGCGGATAGGTAGGCCCAGGTCAGATGGGCTGTGGATTGACAGAGCTGAGTGGAGAAAACATGACCAGTGGTTTCCTGTGCACCGGCTACAGCTTTGCGTAGGCTATCCTTTCCGGCCGCTAGCGTGCATTTGCCATTGCCTCACGTGCTACGAAAGCCATCTGTGGAGACATGTTGTGCATGCACAGTCCAGAGCTGCTGCTGGTTGCAGTATGAACTTGCTCACTGCGTGCAAAAAGATGCCTTTGATATGCCTGGGCTTCTGCCTTACCATCTGGGCAGGTAAGTAACAGCTCTGTCTCACAAGGTATTTCCTTCAGGTGGTTTGAGATTGCCTCTGGTCACTCCTGATCTTGCAGGATTGCTCTAATGGTTGATCTAATGGGGCTGTGGTCCCTTAAAGCCAGTCTGTTCCATAGATGCCACTTTCTGTTGCCTAGAGAAAGAGAGTTTTCCTACTTCTCCTTGGCACGATACATCTTTCTGAGCTCCAGCAGAAGATATCTGATGAGATCCTAGGCCAAAATGCTGCATCTGTTCTTTCTCCAGTCCATTCCCTCAACTGTCCCTGCCTGTCCCTGGAAGGGGAATTTCTATATTTTTAGTACATATTATGATCACTGTTCCCTCTAAGCTGAGTTAGTGTGAGCTAGCTCACTGTTTTTTAGCCTCCAGCTCACACGTTTTTATCTTAGCTCAGGAAGGAGGGCTCCAGAGCAAACTAATTTATGCAGCAGCCAAATTACTTGCTCACAACTTTATTGCCAGTAGCTCACAAAGTAGAATTTTTGCTCATAGGACTTCACAGCTTAGAGGGAACATTGATTATGATAGATGATTGTAAGCTGCCTTGAATGCTTGTTTGAAAACTGAAAGGGAGAATATAAATTGATGAAAAATATATTTCTTACTCCCAACTACGGAAGAAAGTATAGCTAAGAGCTCCCTTGCTGGACCAGACCCATCAGGGGTGTCGAACTCATTTGTTATGAGGGCTGGATCTGACATAAATGAGACCTTGTTGGGCCGGGCCATGTGCGTCATAAAAGGTAATGCCAGGTAGCAGAGATATAAGCCTTATAAAGGACACAGACAAACTCAATGAAAGATTTTTTTTAACTTTAAATAACACATTTCCAGTGAGTTCGACGCCCCTGATAGTTTGAGGAGGATAGCCATGTCTGTCTGTAGTAGAAGAGCTGGATTCTAGTCCAGTAGTACCTCAGAGAACAAAAATATTTTTGGGGTGTAAGCTTTCAAGAGCCAAAGGTCTCTTCATCAGATATCTTTGTATCTTGAAAGCCTATACCCCAAAAATCTTTTTGGTCTCTAAGGCCCTACTGAACTCCAGTCTAGCAGCCCATCTAGGACAGTATTCTTCATTCGTCAGCCACAAAGGTCACAGAAGCGATGGCCTGGTGTTCAAAAGTATTCTGCCTCTAAGCTTTCTACTTTACCTGGTGGAATGGGCTCCCATACGGGATCAGGGCCCCGCGGGACCTTTTATAGTTCCGCAGGGCCTGCAAGACGGAGCTCTTCCGCTGGGCTTTTAAATAGGGCGACGGATGTCCCTCCGTCTTTACTGGGCCTCCCCTCAATGGGTCAGAACTGCATACCAGAGTTGGCATCTCTGAGGTTTTAATGTCCGGATGAAGGCCATGGTGGTATTTTACTAGTGTTTTAATTGTATTAATTGTGTATATTGTATTTTTATCAGATTTGATGTAACCCACCCTGAGCCTGCCACGCAGAGTGGGCGGGATATAAGTCAAATGAAATAAATAAATAAATAAATAAATAAATAAATAAGTAAGTAAGTAAGTAAGTAAGTAAGTAAGTAAGTTCTGGTTAGTTGCCATGGCGGATAGAATAAGGAAGAGGCTGTGGAAGGTCACAGACACATAAGGTCTACCGGTAACCAGTTTGGTTCAGAACTAATTTCGAGGTGCTGGTTCTTATCTTTAAAGCCCCTAAAAGGGCTGCGTCTGGGGATATTCAAGGGAGTGGCTGCCCCTGAAGTCTTTCTCCCTGGTCACTGAATTCTGGTAATGAATCTCTGCTGTGAACACCGTCACCTTCAGAGGCTCGGTCCTTCTCCACAATCAACAGAGTGTGTTTTTGTTACTGCCTCACATTTATGGAATTCATTGCCACTTGAGACTTGCCATATTCAAGAGCTTAGCCTGATTAAATAACACTGTTTTTTGAAGAAGGCTCTTAACCTCTAAGCCTGAGAGAGTTTGACTCCTCCCTGCTGTTAAGATAACAAAGCTCATTTAGGCCCAACTACACCTTCTGCTGGAGTTTCCTGGTTGCCATGCTTGATGTGTCGTTAAGAACTACCCAGAACTATCCAGAATTACCCGGAGGGTCACGATGGGAGATTACGGATCAGGGCCACAGTGTGGCCTTGTGCCGTTTCCCTAATCAAAACCCCCTTCCTCAATTGTATAAAACCCACCAGGAAAAAAGGCAGATATTGTGGTTGTCTTTTTTGTCTCATGGAGTTCAAAGCAGCCGTGAGGGGGAATTTATTCATTTATGTATTTATTAGATTTATACCTTGCCCTCCCTGCCGAGGCAGGCTCAGGGCGACTTACATAAAAAAAATGTAAAACAATTTTTAAGACAATTTAAAAACTGTATAAAATCTGAACTGCAGTACATAAATCTTGTATATAAGATGGCGAGCGATAATCCAATATTCTCCAAGCAGCTATCATTCAGTATTAACGAAGCTGACGGTACAATTCCAGGGAGGCTCTGATGCTAAAAGTGGCTTCTCGGTCAAATGTCTGGTGACAGAGCTCTGTTTTACAGGCCCTGCGGAATTGTAGTAAGTTCTGCAGAGCCCTGACATTCTCGGGGAGCTCATTTCACCACAGAAAAGGCCCTAGCCCTGGTCATGGCCAGCCTGGCCTCCTTAGGGCCAGGGAGAGCCAGGAGATTTTGTATCCCTGAGCACAGCACTCTCTGGGGAACATGTGGGAAAAGGCGGGCCCTCAGGTATGCTGGCACCTGACCATAGAGGACTTTATAGGTAAGAACCAGCACTTTGAAGCGAATTTGGTATGCTATAGGCAGCCAGTGCAATGCTTTCAGTGCAGGCTGGATGGGTTCTTGCAAGGGGAGACCCAACAATAGCCTGGCTGCCACATTCTGCACCAGCGGCAGCTTCCAAATTTGGGACAAGGGCAGCCCCATGTAGAGAACATTACAGTAGTCCAGCCTTGAAGCGACCATTGCATGGATTACCGTTGCCAAGTCGCTGCATTCCAGGAAGGGAACCAATGGCCTAATTAGCTGAAGATGGTAAAAGGCCGATTGGGCAGTGGCTGCTACCTGGGCCTCCATCATTAAGGAGGCATCCAAGAGCACTCCTAAGCTCCTAACCTCTGGTGCTGGAGCCAATGGCACCCTATCGAAGGTCGGGAAGTGAGATCCTTAGACCCAGGCAGCCACAGAACCTCCATCTTTGTTGGATTCAATTTCAGCTGGCTCAGTCTAAGCCATCCCAGCCACAGCTTGTAACGCCAGGTCCAGATCTTCCAGACCAGAGTCTGCCCAGCTGCCCAGCAGCAGATATAGCTTGTGAGTGAAACAGCCCTGATGAGGCCCCAATTCATACTCCCCACAGCTGCTGTTTACACCAAACATCAAGATTTCCTGCCAAAGAACTTCAACACACTGTAATTTGGCTGGAGATGAGACTGAATTTTGAAAGAAGAAAGAGAGTTGGTTTTTATACCCTGCTCTTCACTGCCCAAAGGAGTCACAGAGAAGCTTACAAATGCCTTCCCTTCCTCTTTCCATAACAGACACCCTGTGTGAGGTAGGTGGGGCTGAGAGAGCTCTGAGAGAACTGCTCTGAGAGAACTGTGACTGACTCAAGGTCACCCAGCTGGCAGCATGGGGAGGAGTGGGGAATCAAACCTAGTTATCCAGATTACAGTCCAGCGCTCTTAACTACTACACTGCACTGGCTCTGTCTGGTTTGATTCAGACATATTCTTATGTTGAGAGGGCTTCCTGTTTTGAGGACCATCAGAATCTTATCATCCAGCTAGATCAGACAATTGAGTTGTGCTGGTTCCAGGCAAATCCACATGGCAGTAGGGTTGTCAGGTCCCCTCGTGGCTCTGGCGGGGGGATTTGGGGGTCGTTCCAGGGGGATGGGGATGCCCCCAAGCCTCTCCCCAAGCTCCATCCCCAAGAGCAACCATCTCTGCATGCTGTGGCCCCCACCCTGCTTGCAACAAGACCCTTTAAAGGGTCTTTTTGCAAGCCCAGTGTATGGCCCGCGACCACCCCTCACCCTCCTTCCTGCTAGATTTAAAGGGCCCTCCAGCTGATCGGTGGGCCACGTGGTCCTCACGATTCAGCTGAAGCTCTTTAAACCTGGCAGAAGGGAAGGGAGAGGGGTGGCTGGACGGATGGTCGCTCTTGTGGGTGGGGCTTGGGGTGGGGCTTCCCCCACCGGCCAGGTGGCCGGGGGTGGATTGGAGCTCCCAAAAGCGGAGGAACCCCCACCTGAACCTGGGGCCTGTCAACTCTACATGGCAGTATGGGCCCAGTAGACTCATTTGTGCTCTTCAGCAGGCAAAAATGGCTTCCTACAATGTGTTTCTCTTCCCAAGCATTAACTCCACTTTGTTTATCAGGCGGTCCTAATGCCTGCCCTTCTCACCTTCTTACCCTACCTCATCACTACTCTTTTAGTTTCTCAGGCTCAGGATCTCGTGGTCTCCCAGTCCAGTTCAGCTCAAGGCACCGAAGGTGGCTCTGTCACGCTGCGTTGCTCCTACAACACTACCGCTGAGCCAAAGGTTGGCAGCTACCAATGGGTGAAGGATCCAGGCCTGGCGGTCAAAAACTCCACCCCACAATTTACGGGGAGGGTGAATTGCACCTCCGACCAGCTCTTCCTCTTGGACAGGAGAGCAGACGTGGAGATACGGGATCTGAGGCATTACGACTCGGGGATATACAGATGTGTGGTGAACGTCCACGGTCTATGGGAAGCCTCCGGGAACGGGACTGAGCTCCAGGTGGTGAAAGCAGCAGGAGGTAAGATGGTTCATTTTGGCAAAAGGAAAATAATTGGTCAGAGTGGAGGAAGAAGCTGGAACTTGGATTGAAACTATGCATGACGACGTGAGGTTCATGTTCAGATCTGCCAGTGTTTTATTTTTATTTGAAAAGCAGCTGCAGTGGGGAGAGTCAGGATTAGATCACAACTGCAGGGCTAAGAAGGACTGTTTTAAACCTTAACCTCATGCCGTTTTCTCAGCTAAGTGATCATCTACCTGAATCTGTTCCATGGGGAGGGCGGAGTTACAAGTATGTGTGTTACCGGAGAGAGGAGGGGGCTTGAACATGAAGGGATGGGGGGCAGATTTTTGGATGCATGGCTGCATGGAAGACAATCAACTGATCAGTTTTTATCTGTCAGAGAAGAAGGTGCCTCCAGTTATGCTGGAGCAGCGCAGCAGAGCTAAAGGATCTATATAAGGAGTGACCGCTGGCTGCCTGTCCTTTGCTAGCCATTTGCAGGAATGTCACAGGATGTTCACTAACATTCCAACAGCTAAGGGGAAGTGCGAGTCTCGTATTGTTGACAGTCAGTGCCTTTTATTGTGTACAAAATGAATGTGGGGCTGGTTTAGTTGGGAGAAAAATATTTCTACCTCTCCCTCTAGACCCAAGAGGGGGTGGGTGGGTTAGCAGGATTGAGGGTTGTGAGGCTGGGTTGCTGCATCCTGAAGAATACTTGAAAATGCTGTGTGCACTTGAACATTTATACATTGGATTTATTCAGCGCAGGGTTGCTCATGCGCACAATGACGGAAGCTTGTTAAAAAAAAAACATTGCGAGAAGGACGTTCGGATGACCTAATCGCGATCATTGCGGGAGATGGCTGACCAGATCGGCGAAATCGCGGATTCAAAGTGCAAATATCCGGAAAGTACTTGATTTTCTAGGTGTAGGAAAACTTGCTAGGGAACCAGGAGGATTGAGCAAGTGAGCCCACTTTGGTGTGGGAGACAGATGCGGCCGTCTGATCAGCAGTTTTAAACTGGAGAGCCAGTTTGGTGTAGTGGTTAAGTGCGCGGATTCTAATCTGGGAGAACCAGGTTTGATTCCCCACTCCTCCACTTTCACCTAGCTGGATGACCTTGGGCAAGCCATAGTTCTGATAAGAACTGTTCTTGAAAAAAAGAGCATTTTCTGTCAGAGCTCTCTCAGCCCCACCTACCTCAGAGGGTGTTAGGGCTGCCAAATTCCCCCGGGGGGCGGAATTCCCCCCGCTTTGGAGCCCCGATTTCTGCCCCTGTGGAATCGGGGCCCGGGGGAAACCCCACCTCGGCATGTACGTCACTTCCCTGTGACGTCATCACGCTGGGGCGGGGCACAGCCATTTGAGGGGAAAACTCTATGTTTTCCCCTCAAATGGCTGTGCCCCGCCCCAGCGTGATGACGTCACAGGGAAGTGATGTGCATGTGGCGCGCGCGCACCGGGAGGCAACACAAAGTTCCCCGCCGGCACAGGTGAGTACATTTGGCAACCCTAGAGGGTGTCTGTTGTCGGGAGGGGAAGGGAAAGGAGTTTGTAAGCCGCTCTGAGACTCCAAGAGAAGGGCGGGGTATAAATCCAATCTCTTCTTCTCTTCTTCTTCTAGATGTGAGAGGGAACAGCGGTGAAACCCAATCAAAATGACGTGTGACCACGGCCTTTGATACCTTCAGTTTTTAATTTATTCTCTCTCTCCTAACAGCTCTGAAGGACAATGGAAAGGGTGTCTCGCTGCTGATGGGGCTTGGGGCAGGCCTGGGCTCTGCCCTGGTGGCCTCTGCAGTGGTCCCCCTGATATTTCTGTGCTGTAGGAGGAGACGAGGTGAGAATGGAGAGGGAAGGGCCTTGATTATTTGCGGCCTGAGGGTAGGGTTGCCATCTCCAGCTTGGGGAATTCCTGGGGATTTGAGGGTGGTGCTGAGGGATGCTCAGCAGGGAAGTGACGTGATAGAGTCCACCCTCCAAAGCGGCCATTTTCCCCAGAGCAAATGATCTCTGTAGCCTGCAGACCAGCGTAATTCCAGGAGAAATCCAGGCCCTCCCCCGAGGTTGGCAACCCCAGCTTTGGGCCAAACCTGCTTCTGGAGTTCTGGCCCTGCAGGTGGACCTCCTGATGTCACCTGGGTTATGGCCATGGTGTGACACAGTGTTGGATTAGATGGGCCATTGGCCTGATCCAATAGCAGGGGTGTCGAACTCACTGGAAATGTGTTATTTAAAGTTTAAGAAATCTTTAATTATGTCTGTCTGTGTCCTTTATAAAGTTTATATCTCCACTACCTGGCATTGCCTTTTATGATACACACGGCCCGGCCCAACAAGGTCTCATTTATGTCAGATCCAGCCCTCATAACAAATGAGTTCGACACCCCTGCGAATATGGCTTGTATTATGACGTCCTTTATGTTCACCGAGAAATGCACCTGGATCCCAGGTGCGCCACATAGGAGTAAAAACTGTGACTTGAAAGCTGGTTAAAAAGGACGAGAAGGGGGGGTGAGGAATCAGAATTTTAAAAGAGAGAAATCATCCGCCTTTTCATTTTACACCTCATCTGGCAGGTTTCATATCTAAGGCCGTGCCCCCGTTTTGCTGAATATTGCATTACCCATTGGTCTCTAGTGGTCATTTGCACCTGGATGATCTTGTCCACACAGGGGAATGCAATTGCAAACGTCTGCTGCTGTGCCTGGATAAGTGCAATATCCGACCGTGTGCGGATGCTGCCTACGTAATGTCATGCCTAAGACAGAGAGGTGGGAAGAAGGCGATGGCTCTGAGACGCTGAAGCCCTTGTGAGCCGTTGTGGCAGTGGTGCAGAGCTTGGCTGGTTTACCAGTGTTCCCCCTAAGCTGAGTTAGTGTGAGCGAGCTCACAGTTCTTTAGCCTCCGGCTCACACGTTTTTGTCTTAGGAAGGATGGCTCCTTATGCCGTAGCCAAATCACTCGCTCAGACCTTTAATGCCAGTAGCTCACGAAGTAGAATTTTTGCACATAAGACTCCACCGCTTAGAGGGAGCATAACATAATCCTAAACAGAGCTGCCCCCATCTAAGCCCACTGAGTTCTATAGATTATTAAGGGTATAACTCTGCATAGGATGGCATTGTTAAGAGAATGGAGATCCAGGATTCTGCTCACCCAGGAAGGTGATTCGCTTAATCCTAGGCACAGTTCTTCCAGTCTAAGCCCATGTGATTAGATTGCAGTAACTGTATTTACGGTTACACTGCCAGTCATTCATGCATTCTCATTTTAGACGCCTGCCTCACAGGGCTGTTGTGCAGATACCATGAGGGAAGGGAGGGTATTTCCTGACAGCTCTCTATTGGAAGGGCAGCATAAGAATTTATGAAGCGAATGGCCTTTGCTAGCTAGAATGTCACCGGCCCTATACTGGAACCAAGCACACACAACAAAACATATTTCTGGCCCTTTCCTCTCCACCCTTATGGATAGACAGAGTAATTATAAAAAAAATAAACATGTTGGTTTCCATAGAAGTGGAGGAGGAGGAGGAGATTGGATTTATACCCTGCTCTTCATTTGGAGTCTTAGAGTGGCTTACAAACTCCTTTCCTTTCCCCTCCCCACAACAGACACCCTGTGAGGTAGGTGTGGCTGAGAGAGCTCGGACAGAAACTGCTCTTTTTCCAAGAACAGCTGTGCCAGTACTATGGCTTGCCCAAGGTCATCCAGCAGGTGCAAGTGGAGGAGTGGGGAATCAAACCCAGTTCTCCCAGATTAGAGTCCGTGCACTTAACCACTACACCAAACTGGCTCTACACCAAATGGCAGCTTTTCACTGATATGTGAGACATTAATGTGGAGCACTCAAGATCAATGTTGGGTAGGGTTGCCACCTGCCTGGTAGGAAAAATCCATGGAGCTTTTGGAAGTAGCGCCTGGGAGGGTGGGGTTTGGGAAGGGGAGGGACCTCAAGGGGTCCAGCCTCCAAAGCGGCCAAGGGAACTGATCCCTGTAGTCCGGCCCCACCTGGAGGTTGGCAACCCTACCCCCGAGGTGGAGAAATAAATTTTCCCTGATGAGCCTAGTTTCTTTGGGAGGAGGAGCCAGTCTTTTCTGTCACATTCTGTCCATTTTTTGGTGACATGAGTCTTCTTGGGAGAAGAGGCCGCTTCCAGCTACATTACTGTATCCCTTTCCCTCAGAATAGCCCTGCCTTGTGCTGCTTTACTGGGTCACCCGAGTGTCACATACAGGATGGAGCCCAAGCAGTTTGGTGAGAGCCAGTTTGGTGTAGTGGGTAGGACCGCAGACTCTAATCTGGAAGAACCGGATTTGATTCCCCACTCCTCCACATGCAGCTGCTGGTGTTACCTTGGGTCAGTTAAAAGTTGTTTCAGAGCTGTTCTTTCACAAGCAGTTCTCGAAAGGGCTCTCTCAGCCCCATCTGTTGTGGAGAGGGGAAGGTAAAAGAGATTGTAAGCTGCTTTGAGACTCTGAGTGAAGGGTGGGGTATAAATCCAATCTTCTTCTTCTTCTTCGAGTGAGAGTCCACTAGCACCTTAAAGATTACCAAAATTTGTGGTGGGGTGGGAGCTTTCGTGAGCCACTGCTGACTCTGAAGACATAAGCAGTGCCTCACGAGAGCTCCTACCCTGCCACAAATTTTGTTAGTCTTTAAGGTGCTCCTGGACTCTTGCTCTTTTCTGCTGCTACAGAATGGAGCCCAGGAGCTGTCATATAAAGACTATGGATTGTATTGAATGTCTGGATTACGTCATACTGACTGAATTAATCCGCTGAATCCACAGGTCACCGAGCAAAAGAATCCAGAGCTAAAGGCCCACATCAGGTAAACAAGGCCCGATCTTCCACCATAGTCAATATACGGATAGTGCTGAGTGGAAATCGGATTGCTGGTACTGGATTCAGTGCAGCGAGACATGGGAATGCAACACAGGATGCCACCAGTGTAGCTTGGTTCTGAAAGTTTGAATCACCTGGTGGAGACGGGGGTGACAGAGAGAGAAAGTGCCCCAGTGCCCCAGCACTATCCTGGGTTGTCAACTAGCTGGAGATCTGAGAGTGGAGCTTGGGGAGGGAAGGGTGTGGAGAGGAGAGGACAGCAGGGTAGGATGCCATAGAGTTCATCCTCCAAAGCAGCCATTTTCTCCAGGGGAACAATATCTGTCAGCTGGAAGGTCTCCAGCCCGTGCCTGGAGGTTGGCATCTCCATTACCGCAATTCAGACGGGCCCCCAAAATGCCTGAGTTTTATTCTTCAAATAAGCGCAGGTGGTATTTGATTTTAGATCCTCAATATGACGTGTCATTTGTTCCTGAGGTAAAGTGAGGCATTTTTTCAGCTTCCATACTCAGCACCTCTGCTACATCAGCTCTCAGTGAACATCTGTGGTCAGGCTGTGTAGCTAGGATATTTTTTTTTGTCTGTGGTCATCTCCCCTGGAAGGCCTGTTGATTTCCTGCTATCTTTTCTGTAGGACCCTGAGGCAAAGGCAGAGGGGACAGCAGTGGCAGACCTGGATTACGTGGAACTCATCGTCATTAAGAAGGGGAAGAAACCCAAGACTCAAAGAGAAAGGGTCACATACGCTTCTGTGGAGAGGCACAGCAAAGATGCCCTTTCTGATCATTCTAGCTAGTGGGACCTTGAGGTAGGATGGATTGGCAGCAGGACAGGGGAGGAAAAGGGATAGACAAATTAGCCATTTCCTCCATCTTGTTCCACTGGATTTTTTTTTTTTTTGTCATGATAGAATTACTTCAAGGCACTTTTCTCTCTGAAAGAATGGTTTAAAGGCATTGCTTTTTTGTAGAAAAAGCCCAGCAGGAACTCATTAGCATAATAGGCCACACCCAACAGCAGGAACTCATTAGCATATTAGGCCACACCCCTGAAGGCACAACTCATTGGCATATTAGGCCGCACCCCCATGTTACCAGAAGTGTGCTCATCCAGCCACACCCATCTTTTGCTTCTTATTCTGTTTACCCAGGGCTTTTTTGTAGCAGGAACTCCTTTGCATGTTAGGTCACACACCCCTAATGTAGCCAATCCTAATGAGTTTCTGCTGTTGGGTGTGGCCTATTATGCTAATGAGTTCCTGCTGGGTGTGGCCAACTTGGAAGCCAGCCGGAACTTCGTTCCTGTGCGTTCCTACCCAAAAATAGCCCTGCTTAAAGGTATAACATTTTTCTTCCAGATAATATTTTTGGTGCTTTCTAATTTTAATTCAATATTCTTTCAACAACAGTACTGGAAAAATAAATATTTAACTAAATAAATAAAACTATATAGATATGTAAAGTAAATGTAAACAGTTTCAGGAGGGCAGAGGTTTTTTTTAACAATGCACAACTATTAAAAAATTTGTTGCTATTTCAACAAAGTTTTAGCAATTTCTAGAAGTGTGTGGTTGGTCCTTCATCTTAGCTTTTTGCTCTCTGAATACCTTGTCTTTATTTGTCATGGAACAAAGTTTGAATCCAGTGGCACCGTTAAGACCAACGAAGTTTTATTCTGGGTATAAGCTTTCGTGGGCATGCTACCTACCTGAATTTATTTGCCATGCTTACCGAAAGGTGTTTTTCCTTTCTAACCATTCGCACAGTATAGAATCATAGAGTTGGAAGGGACCTCCATGGTCATCTAGTCCAACCCCCTGCACAATGCAGGAAAATCACAAATACCTCCCCCTCCACACCCGCAGAGACTGCTGTATGCCTGAGACCATAAGTTCCCAGAGAAATAATAGGTTCCTTCCTACTTCCCATCCTCATCCCTGGACTGTTGATGACCATATTATCTTGGCAATTAATATTGCATCTTAGGACGTGAGCCTTAAAATGTATGTCTGTAAAGGCAGAGTCAAATAGCGCTGCTATTGTAAACTAGGACAGGATTTTTTTTAACGCCACCAGAGGGTGCTACCTCTCTGCCAAGCAATTTCTCTTTCTGAAAGGATGGGACAGGGCGGGCTGCAATTCTATGAAGTCATCAGCAGGTGGAAATGTCACCTTGTTGAAACAAAAGCCACGTGGTGTGGTATGGAAAACGAAACCCAGCAGAATCAGCTGGGACTGGACGGAGAATGACGGTGTATTTTCAGAGAGTTGAATGTGGTGCGCAGGATGGTTCCAGGTTTTGGGGGGGGGGGCTGTGCAGAGAATGCTCAGGGCCCCCTTTCTGCTGCCACTCCCCCAACTACGTAGGCATCTTTTCCCTGTGAACCCTCCCGCCACCGTACTCCCAGCCACAGGGATGATCTGCATTACCATCCCTTGGTGGTTCTAGGTAGTTTGAATGCATTTACATATTTTTGTGACCACCTCTCCTGGTATACCCCCAGGAGATCCTTGGGCTCTGTTGATCAACATTTTTTTGGTGCTCCCCAGCCCGAGAGACATTCAGCTGTCCTCGACCAGGGCCAGGGCCTTTTCTGACCTGGCCCCAACCTGGTGGAACTCTCTGCCAAGTTCCATCCAGGCCCTGCAGGACTTATTATGGCTCCACAGGGTTTGTAATGCATTTGGCTGAGAGCAGCAATGGTTTCATCTTGGCACTCCCACGTCCACCTTTTTCACACAGGTCCCACAACATAGTGACACCATCAGGGCTTGGATGCCATCTTGATTTTTCTAGAATGTACTGTTTTATTGTTTGCTATCTTGGTTTTAATTGTTCTATTGCTGGTTTTACATTACTGTAAACTGCCCTGAGCCTGGTTTCCGGGAAGGACAGACAAAATAATACCAATAACAATAACAATAATAATAATTGATGATGATGATGATGATGATGATGATGATGATGATGATGATGATGGTGCTCTAGGAACTTCTCAGATCTCTGTGATATCACTTCCAGGTACAAACCTGGAAGTGACATCATGGCACCACACAATGGTGATGCCTGCAGTCTCTGCCCACATCCTCCAAGGGGTTGTATCTGAAGGCTGGAAACCCTATTGTCCCAACCTTGGGGTACACTGATGCTGGTACAGTAAAGACCAACAGTCTCCTCTCATTTTCACAGGTTTTATCCTTCATGTTTTTATCCCAAATAGCTCTGGACAGTGTCCATGATTCTCCCTTCTCTCATTTTATCCTTACAACAACTCGGTGACGTAGGCTGGGCAGACAGAGAGAGTGCCTGACTCCAGGTCACCTAGTGAGCTTAACGGCACAGTGTGATTTGAATTCAGGTCTCCCTACTCCCGTTCTGCCACTACAGCACACTCGCTTAAAGCAGTGTTTCAAAACCCTGCACAACCTACTTGGCTAGAGATGCCAACATGACCAATCTGGTCCATATGACAAATGGAGTGCGTACTCTGTAGGAAATTATGCCTCTGCTGTAAACACTGTCAGCAGCTTTCTTAACAAGTATTTTCTGAGCATATCTGCCAGTTTTGTTATAATATTAAATTAATTTGTCATTTCCTCCTTTCTAGAGAACGCTGGGTCCTGTCGTTCTGAGAAGATCAGGATCTCTAAAAGAGTTCTTTGCACCCTGTCCAAACTACAATCCCCAGGATTCTTTTCAGCAGGCATATAACATGGCTCTTACAAAGCCACAGGAATTAATTTGCACACCTTTCTTGGCTTGCCTCTATTTTACAGTGTGAAAATTCCGTTTGTTATAAAATCAAGAAAATTTACCCTGCTGCCACAGAGAATTGATTTTGTATGTGGTATATCCTGGGCAAATTTCAGATAAATTTGACGAAGGATGGTTGAGTAATGACAATTTAGACAGTTTGCTTTGATGTATGTACAAGGGGTCAAACTTTGTGATTTATTTTTACACCCAAGACACGCCTTCAATTAATCTTTGAAACTAGGCCTTCTGCTCTCATCAGTCTAGTGTTGCCAGCCAGTGGCTAGGACCTGGTGAGAGACGGGGTGGGGTGAGGGGAGGCAGGGTATGGGGAAGAGGTGTCGTGTTGACAGCATGATGTCATTTCCAAGACAAACCTGGGAGTGATGCTGTGCCTTTGGCACAAGACTCTAGGATTCACTGAGACTAGAGTTTCTAGAGAATCCTAGAGTGAATGTGCTAGATGATGGTCCCTCATCTCCAGCTTCCTACTCCTAATTCCTATGCTGTATCATCAGAAAAGAAGACTGGCACATAGCAATACACAGAGCTTCTTAATAGGGCTAATCATAGGTGACTCGGTTACAGGCCCATAGCCAGGAATTTTTCCGGGGGGGGGGGAACCTGGGTGCCAGGGGCACTAATTTAATTTAATTAAATTAACAGAGATGGGGAAGGAGAAGGGAGTAAGGCAGCTTCATAACACACAATTAAATTGAGAAATGTTGAATTCGGGGGGGGGGGGGGAGGCAAACTTTAAAAGGGAAAGC
>NW_015160872.1:294688-318776 GCF_001447785.1 Gekko japonicus
GAAAGTCCCAAAGACCCCCCCCCCCCCCACGACAACACCCCTAGCCAGGGCTTTTTTTGTAGAAAAAGCCCAGCAGGAACTCATTAGCATAATAGGCCACACCCAACAACATGAACATATTAGCATATTAGGCCACACCCCTGACAGAGCAGCTCATTAGCATATTAGGCCACACCCCACGTTACCAGAAGCGTGGTCATCCAGCCGCATCCACATTTTGCTTCTTATTCTGTTTACCTTGTTTGTTGTCAAAACCCAGGGCTTTTTTTGTAGCAGTAACTCCTTTGCATGTTAGGCCACACACCCCTAATGTAGCCAATCCTAATTAGTTTCTGCTGTTGGGTGTGCTAATGAGTTCCTGCTGGGTTTGGCCAACTCGGGAGCCAGCCGGAACTCCGTTCCTGTGCGTTCCTGCCCCAAAATAGCCCTCCCCCTAGAAGTATTGTCACATTAACAAGACTGTAAGGCGGTTTCATAACACACAAACACCCCCCCTTTGCCCCCAGCCCCCCAAACAGGACTGAGCTGGGCTCTGTTGCGATGACACGCGCGGCTGCCGGCTACAGGCTCCGGAAGTTCCTCCTTCCTGAATTAAGGAGGTCTGCTGAATATGTAGCTACAGGTTACGCTGGCTAATCCCCACCTCGAGGAGGACAAGAAGATCCGGAAGGAAGGAGGGTTAGTAGGCACGGTGGCCTGGTGGCTTAAGCAAGCTGCCTGTAGTACACCCGCAAAAATTCCCACTTAAAGGGGAAGACTGGGGGGGAGATTGAGGTGGGGGCATTGAAGTTTCGATAGGGGGCACTGCTACGGGCCTGCTCTGTTATTATCCAATCTTGGCGGGAAGACTTTGCTCAATGCCTTAAATGATTCACTCTTCAAAGCTTCCATCCTCCAAAATGCATTTGCTCCCCTAAGCAGTATGTATGTGTAAAGTGCTGTCAAGGGGCTGTGGCTCAGTGGTAGAGCCTCTGCTTAGCATGCAGAAGGTCCCAGGTTCAATCCCTGGAAACTCCAGGATCTGGCAATAGGTGATGTGAAAGACCTCAGCCTGAGACCCTGGAGAGCTGCTGCCAGTCTGAGTAGACAGCACTGACTCTGATGGACCAGTGGTCTGATTCAGTATAAGGCACCTTCATGTGTTCAAGCCACAGCCAATTTATGGCCACCCCAGCAAGGGGCTTTCAAGGCAAGTGATTAAGCAGAGGTGGTTTGCCATTGCCTTCCTCTACAGCAGTGGTGGCGAACCTATGGCACGGGTGCCAGAGGTGGCACGCAAAGCCCTCTCTGTGGGCATGCGTGCCATCGCCCCAGCCAGGCCCAGACCATCATTAAAGTGTCAAATTCTCTCTGCCAAATAATTTTAAGTAAATGAAAGCCTTTGGGATTGCTTTCCTTACTTTGTTTGGATCCTCTTAAGTTAATGTATGAGTTGTTTTTTCCTAAAGTAAACCCTCAGTATTCAGGTTAAATTGCCGTGTTGGCACTTTGCGATAAATAAGTGGGTTTTGGGTCGCAGTTTGGGCACGCAGTCTCTAAAAGGTTCGCCATCACTGCTCTACAGAGTCTTCCTTGGTGATCTTCCTTCCAAGTATCGACCCTGCTTAGCTTCCGAGATCTGATGAGATCTGGCTATACCGTGCTGCCTCCCCTCCCCTAGGCAGTATAGCAATGCAATTTTGGACTTTAACTGATTGTGCATTTTTTTGCCTTCTTTCCTTTGGATTACTTTTTCTTTCTTCAGATCATGCTTGCGTGATTGGGTGGCACTACTTTTGACACACTGAATGATAACCCAGAATGTCCTGTGTGTGTCCCTGGGCAGACTATTCATAACAGGAACCTCAGCTCCAAGAAGCCACTCTGTTATGATCTTTATCGCCCTGGAGTGCGAAACTTGCATACAGTTTTCCCGACGCTGAAGTATGGATTATCCGAATGCCTGGATTAATCGTGCCCATGGATTTCGTTCGTGCACAAAAGGAAAATTGGATTTACAAAATAATGCAAAGGGGAAATGGATTTTACAGGAGAATGTGGATTTACAAGATATCGCACAAGAAAAACAGGGAAGGTTGCTAGCGTGTCAGGAAAGCATTTTGCCAGCAAATTCTATGAAGATGATTTTTTGGTTTCATTTCCTTGAGTTTTCCCGGGTTAATTTGACCCTGAAGAAGAGAGACCTTTTGGCTCAGGGCTTTTTATCTTCCGAACTTCCTTCCTCTTGTGAGCCGAAGCTCTCCGGAAGATACTTTTGTTACTTCTTTTAGAGTTATTCATAACATCCTTTCAACACTGAAGAGAAAGAAGGAAAACTGTGAAATCAGGACCTAGTCAAAGAACAGGTGCCTGGGCATCTTCCCAGCTCTGTCGAATCAGGGACAGCCTGTGGGAAGTTCATGGAAGCACCACAATCCTGTGAGGAGAGGGAAGTATGTGGGCGGGGGTGGGGGGGAGGAAAACCCAAGTCAGGGTAAATGGTCTGTGTATAAGTAACCTCTTTTTCTTCCTGGAGATCTGCCTGCTCCTGGCTCTAGGCTTGGAGCTGAAGGCCAAGGGCTCACCCAGGCCTTGAGTACCTGGAACAAGGGGGAGATGAACTCTCTTCCTGGATCTTCCAGTTTGGTGTAGTGGTTAAGTGTGGACTCTAATCTGGGAGAACCAGGTTTGATTCCCCACTCCTCCACTTACACCTGGCTGGATGACCTTGGGCAAGCCTTAGCTCTGATAAGAGCTGTTCTTGAAAAAGAGCAATTTCTGTCAGAGCTCTCTCAGCCCCGTCTACCTCACAGGATGTCTGTTGTGGGGAGGGGAAGGGAAAGGGGTTTGTAAGCCGCTCTGAGACACCTTTGGGTAGTGAAGGGCGGGGTATAAATCCAATCTCCTCCTCCTCCTCTTCCTCCTCCTCTTCTTCCTCTTCCTCCTCCTCCTCTTCTTCTTCCCCCCTCCTGGAACAGTGAGGTCTCAAGTTTGGCAACATACAAGACAGCATTTTGATCTTCTTTGGGGGAAATCTTTTTGGCTTCAGTCAAAGCCTGTGCTGGCCTACAAGGACCACTGATCTCAACAAGCATTAGGGGTTGCCAGGTCTGGGTTGGAAAATACCTGGGGACTTTGGGGGTGGATCCAGGAGAGGGCGGAGTCTGGGGACGGGAGGGGCCTCAGCATGGTACAATGCCATAGAGTCCACCCTTCAAAGCAGCCATTTTCTCCAGGGGAGCTGTTCTCTGTCAGCTGGAGATCACTTGTAAAAGCGGGAGATCCCCAGGCCCCACCTGGGGGATGGCAACCCTAACAAGCACGGGCATTCTGAAGGCCTTCAAAACTGATTCCTTTCTCATGCGCTTGATGAACATGAACCTGTTTGTTTTCCATGGTGGAAATTGTGAAAACCAGCAACATTTCCTTTCCTCGGTATGTTGGTCATTCGCTCTCTAGCGTGCATGAAAGCCCACAGGCCGCCCATCCTGGCTGCTATGCATTGTGGTCTCTGAGAGACCGTTTCTGTGGCTGCATCGATCGCAGAACAGTTCAAGATAGGAGTTTAGATAAAGCCAACCTGATTCTGTGAAGGGGGGGTGGGTGGGTTGTTTGCTTTTTAAAATGCGTGCTGCATTTCCCGGATGTGTGAGGTCAGGCATGCTAGATCTGCAGGGTCTGTAATGGACAAAATGACAGAAAGGGTGAACAAATGGGGGGTGGGGGAGAGGCTCAGGGATCAAAACACAAAAGGGCCGTTTGGAATCTACAACCTGAGGTGGGACCCAGAGTATCCTCTCAGGAATTTGGGTCTCTTAGACAGGGGGCCCTGGAAGGGACCTTTTAAACAGCTAGAGAAGAAGAAGAGAAGGTTTTTATGCCCTGATCTTCTCTACCTCAAGGAGTCTCAAAGTGGCTTACAGTTGCCTTTCCCTTCATCTCCCCACAACAGGCACCTTGTGAGGCAGGTGAAGCTGAGCGAGTTCTGAGAGAACTGTGACTTGCCCAAGATCACCCAGCAGGCCTCATGTGGAGGAGTGGGGAATCAAGGTTCTCCAGATTAGAGTCTGCCACTTGTAACCACTACACCGCACTGGCTCTAGAGGCAGAAAGGTATTAAAATACCACACCTTTCTTCTTGGCTTAAGGCAGCTAAAGTTTCCTGAAGAAGGTTCCTACATTTATTTATTTATTTATATTTCAATTTTGTATCCCGCTCACCCCCTAAAGGCTCTGAGAGGCTTACATGTTCCAATTCATACAATCCTAAACCTAGGGCCACATACATGTAGGGGACGTGACAAGCCTACCAGGCACCCTTTCTGTGTAGCGGATCTTCATTGTTACTGCCTTGCGGGAGGTAGTCCGGCGGCGTCCACTCCAGCGCTGGTCTTTGAGGTTCCTCCTTCTGGCTGTTGCAAATTCATTTCCGGGCCTGGACCACTCGCACTTCCGTGCATGCTCGCGGCCTCCGTCCAAGTAGGCTCCGGCCTGCGTCGCTCCACCTCCGCGCTTGTTGGTCCGGCCTCCTTCGTTCGCCTTTCGCCTTGCCAGCCGCCGCCATATTCTTTCCGCCGCCGCCGTTCACCGTTTCACCGCTGCTACACAAGGGACGGGTGCCCCCCTGCTCTATTAGCAGGTACCCATTTATCTAGTCACCCTTTAACGGGCTTTCGAGCCGCTGGGTGGGCGGGAGCTGGGACGTAGGCCGGGAGCTCCCTCCGGCGACGGTGGGGCTCGAACAGCCGAAGCTGTTCGGCCAGATGTTAATGCAGGCTGCACTTACTGCCTGCGCCACCGCTCCTAAATGCATGTCCTTAGAAGGAATAGACTATCAGATGCATCCCATGGCCCCCAAAGACGGTAACCGAGAGCACTGTTCTCTCAGTGTTTCATTCTGAAACAAAATAGGACAGGAATCCAATGGCACCACAGAGAATAACAAAATGTATTCTGGCAGGAGCTTTTTTGAGTCAGAGCGCCCTTCATCAGACACATTGAAATGTACATGCATTAAGTTGATGCGTTCATATTTACCAGGGAAAAGCATTGTCCTAGTCAGCGTTCCCTCTAAGCTGAGTTCATGTGAGCTAGCTCACAGTTTTTTAGCCTCCGGCTCACACATTTTTGTCTTAGGTCAGGAAGGATGGCTCCAGAGCAAACTAATTTATGCAGTAGCCAAATCGCTCGCTCACAACTTTAATGCCAGCAGCTCACAAAGTGGAATTTTTTGCTCACAGGACTCCACAGCTTAGAGGGAGGCCAAAAAACTGTGAGCTAGCTCACGCTAACTCAGCTCAGAGGGAACACTGGTAGTAGGTGATACGAAAGAGTCTGAGTAGATAATTCTGGCCTTGATGGATCAAGGGCCTGACTCAGTAGCTGCGGTTGCCATCCTCCAGGAAGGGGTGGGAGATCTCCTGATATGACAACTGATCTCTAGGCGACAGAGATCAGTTCACCCAGAGAAAATGGCCACTATGGAAGGTGGACTCTATATCATTAGACCCCATTGAAGTCCCTCCCCAAACCCCGCCCTCTTCAGGCTCCGCCTCCAAAATATCCAGGTATTTCCCGACCCAGAACTGGCAACCCTATCAGTAGCCCTGTACACATGGGCCCTCTGCACCTTGATTGAATATGCAGAGCGGGAGAGCGGGCACAAGAACGCTGGTCCCACCTCCCATTGATTTGAGAGGATGGCACTTTCACGTGGAATCAGTGTCCACCTATATGCTTCCTCCCCCAACCAGCAGCATTTGGAAAACGGCATCCCCAGTCACGAGGAGAAAGGATATGTGTGGCCCCCTTCCTCTGCATTTAGTTGGGTTGCCAGGTCCCTCCTGGCAACCACTGGGGGATGGGGGGGACTTACCAGAAACAGCAGGGAGGCCCATCTGACATACAGTGACATGTCCACATCACTGTCCACATGACCTGGAAGTGATGTCATCATATCTGGGACACTGGGGTGACAATATGGAATTTGGGCAAAAACTCTATGTTAAATTTGGTTTCTACCATAGAGTTTTTGCCCAAATACCAGAGTGTCACTGAATGCCCCAGATGTAATGGTGTCACTTTCCAGGTCATGTGGACAGTGATGTAGACATGTTGCTGCATGTTGGATGGATCTCTCTCTTTTCCAGGGTAAGTTCCCCTCAGCTGGCCAGCTGATCAGTGGTGGGGAGGTGGGGCTTGGTAGTGGTGGACCCCCACCTCTACTGGGGGGGGTGTTCTGGCAAACCTAACATGTAGGCACCATCTTCATGAGTCAGTGATCATGTGCTGGTGGGGGATGGGCCAGCACACTCATGCCAGCTCTCCCTCTGTGTACATTCTGTCAATGCCAGGAGGGGTCATGTGTACTGGGTGCTAGGAGGCAGCTTCCAGTGTTCAAAAGATGACCGCAGCAGCCCTGACAATATAATTTTAAGGGGCTTCAGGGAACACAGGTGAAGGATATCAGGATCTGTATGTAGGAGGGATAGAGATGGGGCAGCAGCTGAAGGCACTGTCCAAGGAAAAAAATCTCAGTGTTTTATCCCAAGAAAGGTTTCTGGCACACCACAAACTTCAGCAGTCATCCTATACCCATGGTAACTAATCTATATCAAGTATGTGCCACAGAGGTGCTGGTTCTTGGCCATTTTGGTGTAGTGGTTAGAAGCACAGACTCTAATCTGGGAGAACTGGGTTTGATTCTCCACTCCTCCACATGCAGCTGCTGGTGTGACCTTGGGTCAGTCACAAGTTCTTTCAGAGCTGTTCTCTCAATGGCAGTTCTCTCAGAGCTCTCTCAGCCCCACCTACCTCACAGGGTGTCTGTTGTGGGGAGGGAAAGGGAAAGGGATTGTAAGCCACTCTGAGACTCCTTCAGGTAGTGAAGGCTGGGGTATAAATCCAATCTCTTCCTCCTCCTCAAGTTGGAAGGGACCTCCAGGGTCATCTAGTCCAACCCCCTGCACAATGCTGGAAATTCACAAATACCTCCTTTCCTCCTCCTCCTCCTTCCTCATAAGTTCTAACCCTTGCTAATTACCTTGGTGGCCCTTTGTGAAGGAAGAAAGGCGGGGTATAAATAGTGTAAATAAAGTAAATAAAATAACCCTGTTGGTCTTGTCCCCCCCAGCCTGTCCTCACCCCCACCACAGGAGACTATCGACTCTGCCTCCTTCCCCAGTACAGGAAGCCTCAGTTTAGAACAGGGGCTGGCTGAATAGGAGCTGTCAATCGAAGACAAGAAACGTGGTGCCCTCCCCCTCTGTTCCTCCTCCTCCCCCCCCAAATATGCATTTCAGTTTCCCCCCTGTGTTAGTTTCCCTCTGTCTTAGATCCTGCAGAAATGATGGATAGGAAAATCCTCCCACTGATGTTGGCTTTGATCAGAGGTAAGAGGAGGAATAATTCCCAGTGGGGAGGAGGAAGCAGAGGGATGGGATGCCCCCCTCCCCTCCCCGGGCCATGTGCTCTCGCTGTCTCACACGGGAACTCTCACATACATACATCAAATGCATACATTTTCAGATAAACCATGCATTATGCTCACAGACTCGGAGAGCAGAGAGCAAAGAGAGGGTAGCTTCATGAACGCATGAAGCTGCTTTATACTAAATCGGACTCTTGGTCTAACCAGACTGGTGGCAGCTCTCTGTGGTCTCAGGCAGAGGTCTTTCACATCACCTACAAACTTATCTTTAACTGGAGATGCTGGGGATAGAACCTGAGACCTCCCGCATGCTGAGCAGAGCCTCTACCACTGAGCCACGGCTCCTCTCTCCTTCGCTCTTCTCCTTTTCTCTCTCTAACATACATGCAGGTTGGCGGAAGGAACACGGTAGAGGGGAGGCAACTGGACTGACATTGTTTGCGTTGGCTTTCTGCAAGGTTCTGGGCTTTTCTTTACTACTGATAGATAACCTGTTGTGTCCTGGCTGACTCCTCTGATTCCCATCCTTTCCCGTTCCCCCCATGGGAAAAATCTGAAACCAGGATATCGATATGTACTGCCCTCTTCCTAGGAAGAGGGTCCACACTCAGCTGTGTCCCTGGTAGATCACCAGGTTTGCCAGAGCTCTTACTGCCTGTGCTGGTGTTCGAGACCAAGTTGCCACAAAGGATTTTAACAGGAGAAACTTGTCCTAGGATGCCGATAAAGGGACAAGACAAGCTTCACCGTAAGGTCTGTACTTGGAAGGTGTAGCTGCAGTACCTGTAAAAAAAGGGTTTGTTACCTTGCATCTGTTTAGAATGTTGCTCTGTTGAACAGATTTGTTGGAATGGGTGGATCTGACGGATGGCTTCTGTTCAGGAGCTGGCTATGTGCGGGTGGGGAAGGGATTTGTCTCTCTAGTTCACGTTCCCAGGTGATTCTTGGGGAATTTTGAGCCTCATGTCGTGGCTGGCATCTTGATTTGATTGCTTGCCTAATTTATTGAGCTCACAAGTCTTGGGATCTTGTCAAATGCCAACTGGGGCCTGTGTCAGGGGTCAGGACCTTCAGGTACGTGCTGAGAACCATACCAGAGGAGGGAGCTCCTTGCTAAGCCCCACAGGTGTCCGGCTTTGCTGTTTCTTGTCTGTCTAGTTGCAAAGTTGCCATTTGCTCACTCACTATAGGCAAGCAGACCCACACAGGTGTCCCCTGTCCCCTGTCAAAACCCGAAGAGGCTGGGGGAGGAAAATGACTCCCCATCACGGTGTCAAGAGACTCTCAATGAATCTTCCTAATCTCTATGGTTTTTACCATAGACATTGGGGAAATTCTTAGAGCATCGCTCTACACATGACATCACATCTGGGTTTTCACCCATAGGTGATGTTGCCCTGTTGCACCATGCTTGCCATCCCCCTGTCTCATCCCAATAAGCTCCCACTAGTGCCAGGAAGCCCTATTAGTAGCTGCTGTTTGCTTGCCCTCTTTGAGTGAACAAGCAGTGAGAATTGTAAGGAAGAAGCAGCAGTATCTGCTTCTCAACTCCCTTTCTTTCTCAAGGCCAGTCGCCCCCAATCCTGTCAAGCCTGAGGGTACTTTTGGAATTTTGAGAATGCTTGGCGGGTACCACCACAAAATGGCTGCCGTGGGGGGTGTAAACTAATCACAAAATGGCTGCATTGGAGGGGGAGGGAGTAAACTATTCACAAAATGGCTGTATTGGAAGGGGGAGTAAACAAATACAAAATGGCTGCCATGGAGGGGAGTGAACTAATCACAAAATGGCTGCCATAGGATTATAAAATGTTGGGAGGTTCCAAACCAAGCACCTTCCTATGAGTGAGGCAATTGCTTATGAATGCTCGCACCATGCTGATACAAAAGCTATCGGCACAAAAACTGGTGTCCATTTCATTGATATAGTTTCTATTGAATATTATTAATATGGTTGGGAAACTGGTTTCCTTATGAGTAGGGAGAATCCATTGTCAGAAATAGGAATTTACACACCAAAACAGCATGTTCCTGAGATTCAGTAACAATCCTGTTTAAGGCTTGTTGGCCATATTAGGAACAGTAGCCCTAAATATACAAATTCTGCCAGTAGAAAACACCATCAAAAATTGCCAAACAATGGCCCCGTTCACACTTACCTATTTGGTCCGGGAGCGGGACAGTTCGGGGCGGTTCAAACCGGCGCGATCACACCGCAACATCTGGGAAGCGCCGTGAAACCGTCCCCGAACTGTCTCTTCTAGGGGAAACCGCGCCGCAAACTGAACCACCGATCTCGGTGGTTCAAGTGGATGCAGCGCCTCTTCCCGGCCGTCTGATCGCCGGCGCAAGGACGCGCCGGCACAACCCCGGGCCGGAGACGAACTGCGCATGCTCAGGCATGCGCAGTTCGGCCGGCTCCCGGTTAGAGCCGTCTTTTCTCTCCGGCGTTTGATCGCGCCAGGGAGAAAAGGCGGCTCGGCCGGGGGATCCGTGGGATCCCGCCGAAATTAGAAAATATCTGTCTAAATGGAAAGACCTGCATATTTCAATGATGGGAAGGATAGCGATGCTAAAAATGAATACCGTATATACTCGAGTATAAGCCGACCCGAGTATAAGCCGAGACTCCTAATTTTACCACAAAAAACTGGGAAAAAGTATTGACTCGAGTATAAGCCTAGGGTGGGAAATGCGAAATGCAGCAGCTACTGGTAAATTTCAGAAATAATAGATACCAATAAAATTAAGTTTGAAACCAGCTTCGTATGACCTGCGTTTTTGTTTTGGTCCAGGATTAGAAGTATTGGGATCCATTTCTAACAGGATAAAAAAAAGAAGACTCTGAAAAGGAATGCCATACCATAGCGGTTTAATTCTCAAAATATACTGTACGCCCTAGTTATAGTTCTTAAAAGAGGTCAATTTACAGTAGAAACTGTATGCGATGCACCCCACGAACTAGCACACAGATGTGGGCAAGTTCTTGCCCAGTACGGCACGGAAAAGGCGCGGAGGAGGACGTCCGCCTTGGTCTCCTCTCTCTGACGTCACTGGTTGCTAGACGCCAATCAGCAGGCGATCTAGCAACCAGTGGAGGCGGGGCGGGCAGCGGCGGCTTCTGGTGTTCTGCTGAGCGGAGGAGGTCTTTTAACTCCGCTGTTATTATTGGCACGATCTAGCAACCAGTTTAGGCGGGCGGGCTGCAGTGACTAGATCAGTTTAGGCAGGCGGGCTGCAGTGACTACAGGCTGATATCTGGCTGCGGAGCGGCGGCATTTTCTGGGGCCATTTTTTTTCTCACTTGAGTATAAGCCGAGGGGGTGCTTTTTCAGCACAAAAAATGTGCTGAAAAAGTCGGCTTATACTCGAGTATATACGGTAGTCATAATATTGTCCAAACAGTCTTTGCAAAGACGCCCATTCTAGATACTTAGAAGATGTGTTTCTTTCAACTTCTTCAGTTTGCCGGCTGTGTAAGTGGCACTGTAAAGAGATTTACACAAATGCCTAACCTCGAAAACACATATAAATTGGTTTTAAAGAAACCTGCCTGAAATACACACTCACCCTGATTACAGCAATTTCAACAGACCACAAGGTTCATAGTGTAAGAAGCAAATCATAGGTTCTCAAAGATAAAGGCGAAGATGCATGCCAATTTAAAGCTCAACAGGGAAAGAAACAGGTGTATCCAATTTAGATTAGCCCCATTTAAAGGAACAGTGACTTCATTGCCCAAATCTGTGTTGCCCCCAATAACCCCATCTCTCACCAGGTCCTAGCCACTAGCATCCTAGCAGGGAGATAGGATGTAAATAATATCAATGGTCCCGGCCACACGGGCAGGAAAATGCGGGGGGGGGGGAGAAACGTGGCTGTTAGCCCTGGGGCTAAAAACCGCGCGGTTGCTCGAGCAGACCTACCGATGGAGGTCCCGTGGAGGTCCCGTGGTAGGGGGGAGGTGCCGATCACTCCACAGTCCTGCGGCGCGGCAAAGAAGCGGGGCGCGGGGCAAACGGGGTTGGGTTTTTTTAAAAAAAACCTCAAATGTGCGCATGCTCCCTTGGGTGCTTGTGCGCATCCGTGGAGACTTTGAAAAAAAAACCTTTTTCCGAGGGGACATGGGCGGGCGCTGGAACTACCACTGGAAACGCGATCAGACGCCCGCCCTTGCCCCGCGGTTTCAGGAAACTAGTACCTCCGAGGTACTAGTTTTTTATCTCGCATCTTCTGCGGTTAAGCCTCGGGTTCGCCACTTTAGCTCAATGCTTCCCAGATGTGGCGGTGAGATTGCGCCCGGAAAATCTGCCTATCTTCCGTCCCTCTAGCAAGCCTAATGTTCCGTGTGACAGCAGCCAATGAATAGTTTATTGGGCCGAGCTGTTGAAAACTCAACAGAGGGCCCTGGATTCTGGAAACTGCCATCAATAGCCTAAAGAACAATAAGTAATGCAGGAACAACCAAAACGAATACTGTGAGCTGACGGCAAGCTGAGAACTGTGAATGATGGCTGCTACCATTTATGGATAACAACGATCACTAGCACTTTATTATGGTTTTAGAATTGCTTTAATCGTAACTTGTGTTTTTAATGTAATTATCTGTTTTGTAAGCCTGCCCTGAGCTGGCTTTGGCTGGGAGGGCGGGGTAAAAGTTCAAAACAAACAAACAAACAAACAAACAAACGCACAGTCCAGTGCAAATATAGATTTATACGAAAAAAAGAAGGCAGGCATGGCTGTGTCTGCTTGCCTGTTTCAGTCAGCACGTATAAAATCCTTGTAGTCAACAGAGGAAATTGGTTTGCTGAAAAACAGTGGTGGAAAGTGCCATCAAGTTGCAGCTGACATTGGTGACCCTCCAGGGTTTTGAAAGCAAGAGAGAAGCAGAGGTGGTTTGCCACTGCCTTCCTCTGCATAGTGACACCAGACTTCCTTGGTGATCTCCCATCCAAGTACTAACCAGCAGGGCTTTTTTGTGGAAAAAGCCCAGCAGGAACTCATTAGCATAATAGGCCACACCCAACAGCAGAAACTTATTAGCCTATTAGGCCACACCCCTGACAGCACAGCTCACTGGCATATTAGGCCACACCCCCGTGTTACCAGAAGTGTGCTCATCCAGCCACACCCACCTTTTGCTTCTTATTCTGTTTACCTTCTTTGTTGTCAAAACCCAGGGCTTTTTTGTAGCAGGAACTCCTTTGCATGTTAGGCCACACACCCCTAATGTAGCCAATCCTAATGAGTTTCTGCTGTTGGGTGTGGCCTATCATGCTAATGAGTTCCTGCTGGGTGTGGCCAACTTGGGAGCCAGCCGGAACTCTGTTCCTGTGCGTTCCTGCCCAAAAATAGCCCTGCAACCAGGGATGATCCTGTTCAGCTTCTGAGTTATGACAAGATCCCAGTAAGCCTTGGCCATCCAGGTCAGGGCTCAAAAGGTTTACTTGGCAGTAATGAAGCCTGTCCGAAAGTGTTTTTTTGAGTGTTCAGGTGAGTATGGTTGAACTACATTTTATATCTCACCTAATGCTCCCTTGGTGTTTAGTCATGCCGGCCACATGACCACGGAAACGTCTTCGGACAGCGCTGGCTCTTCGGCTTTGAAACGGAGATGAGCACCGCAACCCTAGAGTCGGATTCGACTGGCTTTCAAGCAAGGGAACCTTTACCTTTACCTTTAATGCTCCTACAAGCCCTACATTGGTGACATCAATTGCTCCCTCCAAAATACCTTTTAAACCTATAAAACAAACCCAGCAACGGTCTGGTCCATGGGCTTGCATGAAAATATTAGGTATTGAATCAAATTTTTAAAAATTCCAAAGACAATTACTTAGGTAATACCTTTTTGTTAGAACCAACCAATGTAATAAAACATCCAGCAGGCTTTGAGTTCTTCAGAGCTCTTCATCAAGCTGGATAGGCAGGGATGGGGGCGGGAGAAAAGATATCTTGAAGTATACAGGAGAAGTGCCTAATCTGCATTTTGGAGAGTCTTCTAAGGGCTCAACAATACTTCACAAAGTCCTCAGGTTGCATACCGCCCCGCCACAAAGGACTTTCATTGTGACATGCAATAGATATATGAGTCCCATGCTGGGAACTCTGTTTCCTGATAGGTGGGTTAGGGTTGCCAGCCATCTATGAGAAGGGGAGGGAGGGGGAACATTATTTCTAGTGAATACCTAGGAACAAATAATGGTAAAAACCTATGCATGTCAGTTCCCCCGCTGGGGCAGGGAATCCCCCATTCCCAGGTTTTTTGTTTTGTTTTTTTAAATGGCAATGTTGGCTGTCTCTCTGTGCTACTTCTGGGGGGGGAAACCCCAGAAATTACATAGGGTAGCTCTAGGAATCAGAAGAATCTAGGAATTGTGGCTCTGGGTTTTACCATAGTTGTTGTTGTTCAGTCGCACAGTCGAGTCCGACTCTTCGCAACCCATAGAGTTTCCCGCAATTCCTAGAGTTACTCTATGTCACTTCTGGGCAGTGTTCCCTCTAAGCTGAGTTAGTGTGAGCTAGCTCACAGTTTTTTAGCCTCTGGCTCACACATTTCTGTCTCAGCTCAGGAAGGAGGGCTCCAGAGCAAACTAATTTATGCAGCAGCCAAATCACTTGCTCACAGCTTTAGTGCCAGTAGCTCACAAAGTAGAATTTTTGCTCACGAGATGCCACAGCTTAGAGGGAACTCAGCTTCTGGATTTTCCCCAGTAGGAACATAGTTGACGTTGCGTGCCCCCATTTCCCTGTCCTCAATCCTCCTGTTGGTAAAAGTACAGCATCTAGGCTGAATTCTGGAGCATCTCATTGGCATTCTTTAATCAACGTAACATCACTTCTGGGTATTCAACAGAAGGAAAATAGCAGGGGGAGGGCAGGCAGAAATACCACTTGGTTTTGGAACCATCAAGTGTTGCAAATGAAGTTAGACATGAGAGTCAGTCCCTCTACTGACTAGGGATGCCAGCCTCCAGGTGGGACCTGGGGATCCCCTGGAATTACAGCTTATCTCCAGATGACCAAGATCATTTCCCCTGAAGAAAATGGATGCTTTGGAGGGTAAGCTCTGTCACATTACACCCCACTGAGGTTTCTATCGTCCATAGCCTCCATCCCTAAATCTCCAGCAGTTTCCCAGCCAGGATATGGTAACTCTACTTCCCCATCCCCTAGTGGTGGTTGGAGGAGACCTGGCAATGCTACGTACTGAGACTTAGAAGCAGGGCTCTTTTTGTAGAAAAAGCCCAGCAGGAACTCATTAGCATAATAGGACACACACACCAGGAACTCATTAGCATATTAGGCCACACCCCTGCCAGCACAGCTCATTAGCACATTAGGACGCACCCCCATGTTACCAGAAGTGTGGTCATCCAGCCACACCCACCTTTTGCTTGTTATTCTGTTTACCTTGTTTGTTGTCAAAACCCAGGACTTTTTTTTGTAGCAGGAACTCCTTTGCATGTTAGGCCACACCCCCCTAATGTAGCCAATCCTAATGAGTTTCTGCGGTTGGGTGTGGCCTATTATGCTAATGAGTTCCTGCTGGGCGTGGCCAACTTGGGAGCCAGCCAGAACTCCGTTCCTGTGCGTTCCTGCCCCAAAATAGCCCTGCTTAGAAGTATGCCACAGGAGTGCTTGGGAGAGTCCTCTCTCCCACATGCTAGTGGCCATTCGATAGGCCAGAGAAAGTAGCAGCCACCACCAGGTGCCACTCCATCTTGCCCGGACTGAAATTTTGCTAAGAACGCCCAAGCATCTTCTAAGTGATGTTTTCATTGCACAAGAGACCTTTGCCTGTCTCAGATTTTATGACTTGTGATTTCACTTATTTGTGGTCCACAGTCCGATCACACGACATGGTCTCCATCCGTTTTTACTCCCAGCGCCAACATCATAATCCCTACATCATGAGATTTCTCAGGAAAGATGGTCACTTTGCTACTGGGAGCCACACCCCTGCCTCTCAGTCGTTGCTATCCTGGGGATGGGTCTCCCACAAAGAGTGAGGATCTGCTGTTTAGTTTGTAGAGCTGTATTTCTGAATGTTCTCTGAAACACCTGGTTGTACAAAAACAGGCTATTTTTTTATTAAGGGAAATTAACATTATGTCAGAATGGCAGGGAGCTGCTGAGTGACCTTGAGTCAGTCACAGGTTCTTTCAGAGCTGTTCTCTCACCAGCAGTTCTCTCAGAGCTCTCTCAGCCCCACCTACCTCACAGGGTGTCTGTTGTGGGGAGAGGAAGGGAAGGAGATAGTAAGCCCCTCTGAGACTCCTTCAGGTAGTGAAGGGCGGGGTAAAGCTCTGCGGGGTATAAATCCAACTCTTCTTCTTCTCTTCTTAGATGCTATTCATAATGGCAGATAGGGTTGTCATTTTTTAAATCATGTTCTGGTCTGTTGCTTAATCACTACATATCAGGAGATAATAAACCTTTTGCAGCATGGATTACGGTATTATCTGCATAATTTTGCACGCCAGGCTGCTGTTATAGGCTCAGGAACAGCTTGGGATCTTTTTTGGAGGGGGGACATTTAGTAACATTACTATCATCTGGATTAGCCAAGTGGCTTCCCATGATACCAACACAACCACATTCTACATAATAAACACAATAGCAACAGATATGCCATCTGAGAGAAGTATCCTATATTCCTAGGTACAGTATGTTCCTCTTTGGATGTTCAGAAGGTGTAATAGCCCTGCAACACTGTGGTGATGTGGTTGGAGTGTCAGAGTGAGATCTGGTTCCATTCTACCCTTAATGTTTGCTGGGTGACCACTGGCCAGTCACACATGCTCAGTCTAATGTACCTCATAGCGTTGTTGTGAAGATAAAATGGATGAGAGGAGAGTAACATAAGCTACTGCTTTGGGTCTCCATTAGGGACAAAAGGCATAATATAAATGAAATAAATTTTGAAAAAAGATCTAACAAGAAGAGGACAACTATGACAGCAGATGCTTGATTGTGCAGAATTTTATTTATTTATTTTTATTTATCTTTAAATTTATACCCCGCCCTCCCCGAAGGCTCAGGGCAGCTCACAAGGGGCACGAATGCCCAAGTTAAAACATTAAAACAGTACAGAACAACATACAATACAATAAATACAATTCACTAAAATTTACTTGACGGTGCTCCAAAGTTATTTAACTATAAAATTCAAGATGGAGTTCTAAAATATTAAGAACAAGCAACAATAATAACAATAAATACAGCAGCAACAATATATGTCCATACAGCGATTGTCCTCTGCCAGACACGTCTCACACCCCCAATAGTACCTGCTCTGAAGATGGTCTGAAGGGCTAAGTGTCTTCCTTCATGCGCCTTTCTTCCCTGTTCTCACAGTTTCTCGGCCTCAGGATCTCGTGGTCTCCCAACCCAGTTCTGCACAAGGCACTGAAGGCGGCTCTGTCACCTTAAGGTGTTCCTACAACATCACTTTTGAGTCAAAGGTTGGCAGCTACTGGTGGGTGAAGGATCCCGGCCTAGTGGTCAAAAGCACCTCCCAGGACTTTACGGGGAGGGTGAATTGCACCTCAGATCAAGGCTTCCTCTTGGAGAAGAGGGCAGATATAGAGATACAGAACCTCAGACTTAATGACTCGGGGATGTATCGATGTGTGGTCAACATTCACGGTCTACGGGAAACTTCAGGAAAGGGGACTGAACTTCAAGTGACGAAAGGAGGTGAGCAGATGGTAATTCAATACACCCTGTCTTCATGGGAATTCAAGAGAGGGTTTTAAAGGTGGGATCTGGAGAATGAGTCCTTTAGGTTGTTGGGCGATGTTTTCCTCCATTAAGTGGAGTCCCTGAGAGGAGGCATCTTTTGGGTGTTCAGTCACCGGTGGTGGAAAGTGCCATCAAGTCACAGCAAACTTAATGTGACTCCATAAGGTTTTCAAAGCAAGAGACAAACAGAGGCCCCGGCCACACGTGCTGGAAAATGCGCGCCGGGGGGGGGAGGAATGGCTATTTGCGCCGTCGCTTTCTGATGCGCCATTATGCAATCAGACGTGACAGCTGCGCACCGGGGTTTCGTCCTTCGGCACGCGCTGCAAAGAGGATGGCCGGAGGGAATAGGCACGCGCCGGCGTGATCACACCGAACGAGTCCGTCTGCAGCCCGTGGCAAACCATTTGCTAGTAGATCTTTGCAGGTACTTTTTAACTGCGTATCTTCGGCGGCACGCCACAGGTTGGCCATGGGTGCGCTACACTTGCCAGATGTTACGGTGTGATCGCGCCCTGAAAATCCGCCCAGCACTCATGCCTTTCGTGCGGCAAATTCTCCGTGGGACGGGGCCCAGAAATAGTTTGTCATTGCCTCCCTCTGCATGGCAATGTTGGACTTCCTTGGCGGTGTTTCATCCATGTACTAACCTGGGCCAACCTTGTTTAACTTTTGAGATCTGACAATATCCCTGTCAGGTCATTTGTTCACTACCCTACTTATTACAGGTATGCCCTAATAGCTGTCCTTGCTGGACGGTTCTGTGAGAGTTTCTGAGCTAGGAGGCCAGCAAGAAGGCCACTCAGTTGGTGGGATGAAGCTGGGGACACTGAGCCATCTGGGAACTTGAGTAAAGAATGACAGGGACATCTGAATTCCCCCCTGTCTCTTACCTCATAATTTTTCTGTCCTCATTCTTATAGTTTCTGGGCCTCAGGGCCTAGTGGTCTCCCAACCCAGCTTTGCTCAAGGCACTGAAGGTGGTTCTGTCACTTTGCACTGCTCCTACAACTCTGCCCAGGAGCCAAAGGTTGGCAGCTACCAGTGGGTGAAGAATCAAAGCTTGTTGGTCAAAAATACCACCCCAGAATTCATGGGAAGGGTGAATGGCATGTCCGACCAGCACTTCCTCTCAGAGAGAAGAGCAGATATAGAGATACGGCATCTGAAACTTAACGACTCAGGGATGTATCGATGTGTGGTGGAAATCCACGGTCTACCGGCAACCTCGGGGAATGGGACAGAGCTTCAAGTACTGGACAGAGGAGGTAATCGACATAGCTGGCTTTTTGTAGATGGCTTATCTGGTCAGAGTGAATGAAGGTTAGGGTCCCCAGCCTCCAGGTAGCACCTGGAGATCTCTAGCTATTAGAACTGATCTCCAGACAATCACAACCAAGATCAGCTCCCCTGGAGAAAATGGCTGCTTTGGAGGGTGGACCCCATGGCATTGCACCCCACTGAGGCCCCTCCCTTCCCCAAACCCCACCCTCCCCACATTCCACCCTCCAAATCTCCAGGTATTTCCCAGCCCAGAGCTGGCAACCCTAATGAAGGTTCATTGGTTGAAGACTCAGCAACAGCAACATTTTTCAAATTGGGGTACAGGTTCTACAAGGATAGTCCAAGAGGATTCGTGGAGGATAAGTCTATCAATGGCTACTAGCCATGGTTGCTGAGGGGAACCTCCACACTGAGAGGCACTAAGCCTCTGAATCCTAGAGCCAGGAGGCACCCTCAGGGGAAGGCCTCGGCCTCCGTGCCCTGTGGTTGGCTCTCCAGAGGAACTAGTTGGCCATTGTGTGAGACAGGATGCTGAACTAGATGGACTAGATCCAGCAGCGAGAAACAAATCATGCAAGTGTTTGGGAAGCCCTACTGGGCACTTGTGGCTAGGGTTGCCAAACCTCCCAGTTTGCAAGGGGTCCCCCGTTTTTTGGGGGAGTCTACCCGCCACCCAGGAAGCCCCGCCCCCAACACCCACCCCTCTCTCTCCCTTTAAGTGTGTGGAACCCGTGTTTCCTCCCAAGCCTGTGTTTCCTCCCAAGCCGCAAGGAAATGCCAGCTTCGTGCTCTTAAAAGGGAAATGCTGCTGCTCTTAAAGGGTAAACGCCAGCTCCTGCATTTAAAAGGGAAACGCCGGCTCCTTTAAGTGCAGGGAACTGCCGTTTGTGGAGATCCGACGTGCAGGCGGATGGGGGGGCGGGGCGGCAGACATCCCCAACGTGACGTCATCACATCGGGGATGCCCCGCCCCCTCCAGGAACGCCCCCAAACTCCCCCGCTGGGGGTGGAAGATGGACTTGGCAACCCTACTTGTGGCATCTGTTTTTTGAGAGGGCTGAGAACGAGAGGGCATGAAGGATGCACTGTTATGGCTCTGAGGGCAGAGGTGGTGGAGGGGGCAGGGAGTGGAAGCGGTGCTGGGAGCAGCCTCAGAATGTTTGCTGCCTGCAGGCTGCCGCCTAGATGCTGGTTGAACTGCTTTCATGGATTGTTGAGCATTCTAACTGTGGAGAAGGAAGGGCCAATTCCTTGTATATTTTCAAGCATATAAAGGCTGAGATGCCATTGTAAATCTACCTTCCTGCATATCTGTCAGTCAGTTCAGAAACCCAGCTCAAGCACATTGCAAACTGCACATTAACAGAAAAAGAGCTTTCAGTGGCACATGCGAATTCAGTCACAGGGTTATGGCTGCGGTCACACACACAAAATGATCCACTTTTAATCCACTTTCAGTGCACTTTCCAACTGGATTTTACTATGTGAACTGGCAAAATCCAGTTGGAAAGTGCATTAAAAGTGCATTGAAAGTGGATTATTTCGTGTGTGTGACTGCAGCCTTTGGCAGCACTACTAATTTGTGGGGCATGGAACACTAATTTCTATGAGAAGGAAAACCTCCCACAAGGGTCTAGAGCAGGGCTTTTTTTTGTAGAAAAAGCCCAGCAGGAACTCATTAGCATAATAGGCCACACCCCCGTGTTACCAGAAGTGTGGTCATCCAGCCACACCCACCTTTTGCTTCTTATTCTGTTTACTTTGTTGTCAAAACCCAGGGCTTTTTTTGTAGCAGGAACTCCTTTGCATGTTAGGCCACACCCCCCTAATGTAGCCAATCCTAATGAGTTTCTGCTGTTGGGTGTGGCTTATTATGCTAATTAGTTCCTGCTGGACGTGGCCAACTCAGGAGCCAGCTGGAACTCCGTTCCTGTGCGTTCCTGCCCAAAAATAGCCCTGAGGTGTTCCCAATGTGGCACCCAGGTATGCCATGGTGCTCCCTGATACCTTTCTTGGTACTTCTCAAGTATTTTTAAAAAGTGGGCAGGGCCAGCTATGGCTTTTGCCCAGCAAGGCTTCTGATCAGCCATTGGAGATGTGATTAGCTGTGCAGATCTTTAAAGACACTGCTTTGGCAGCAGCTGCCACCACAGCACAAGCATCTTCACAGCATGACTGAAGGTAAGCTGCAGCAGCCATTTTGTGGCTGGCTCTGCCTCCTGCAGCAGCCATTTTGTGTCAGCCATGTTGTGGCTGAGTCCACAGTGCTATGTCAGAGAGTTCCAAAAGTGCCCACAGACTTGTAAAGGTTGGGGACCCTGGTGTAGAGGCAGGAGGGTTGACAGCAGCGTTCCCAGCCCTGGCAGGCATATCCGGGAGCGGGGGAGGGCAGGGACAAGAGGTTTGGTGACATGCTGATGCATGACATGACTTCTAATGCAAAACTGGAAGTGACAGTATTCCTTTGGGCAACTTTTTATGATTCACCAAAAATTCTGTGATTATGTCACGGAATTTTCGGTGAATCCCAGAGTTAAACCATAGAGTTTAGGGTGACTCCTAAAGAGCTGCACAGACTAGGGCTGCCAAGTCTCCTCGGCTTGCCAGTGGGGGGGATTTGGGGGCATTCCAGGGGTGGGCGGGGACGTCGCACAATGTCCCTGATGTGATGACATCACATGACATCCCTGTTTGGGGCAGGGCTTCCCCACCAGCCAGCTGACCGGCGGCAAGCAGAAGCCCAGAAAATCGGGGAAACCCCTGCCCGGACCAGGGGTCTGGTAACCCTATGCCCAGATGCAATGGTGTCACTTCTGATTTTGCACCAGAAGTGATATTGTGCATTGGTGCAATGCCAGATTGCCCTCTCCATTTCCCCTCTACCACTCCATTGAGCAGCAGCAGGGAATGGGGGTCCAGGCTGGGATGTGGCCTCCTAACTGACAGAGAGGCAATTTGGGGGGTAATGGGTAATTTTTTGGCATAGTTGTATATGGCATTGTGGCCTTTTTTGCCCTTTTAATTGAGATTCTGTAGCTTTATGACACTTTCTTAATATTCTCTTTGAAGCTTTACCAGATCCCTCAACACCGGGAAATGGACCGGATCTCCTCACCCTTGGAGCAGGGGTGGCTTCTGCTTTTATGGTGTCTGTTGCTGGCGGCCTGCTATTCCTCTGTAGGAGGACACAAGGTGAGAATGGAGACTGAGAAGACCCAATTTTTATCTTTTAATCAACATATGCCAGGGGCCCCCAACCTTTTTGAGCCTGCGGCTACATTTGGACTTCAGACACAGCATGGCAAGCGCAGCAACAAAATGGCTGCCACAAAATGGCTGCTGCAGGAGGCGGAGCCAGCCTCGAAATGATCACCACAACTTCAGTAATGCGGTGTAGATCCTTGTACTGAGGTGGCAGCTGCTGACAAAGTAACATTTAAAAAATCTGCAATCAAATCTCCAATACTCTATCAGAAGCCTTGCTGGGCAAAAGCCCTACCTGGCCCCACCAGGTGTTGGTGGGTGCCATGGTGCCATGGACACCACGTTGGGGAACCCTGACATATGGTTTTTAAGAATTGCCCATATTTCACTGACAAGGAGTGTTCAAGTTGTAAGAGAGCAAGATAATCCATGAATAATCCTGGCATCTAGCAGGGGGGAGAGGCTGTGTGTCCGGGAGCCTTGATGACGCTGTCATCGAGCCGTGATGACATCACCCAGAAGTGACGTCATCACGCCAGGCATGTCATCGAGAGATGCTGTATCGTTCAGGCTTAAAACTCTATGGTTAAGCCCGAATGCTAGAACATCCCCCCACGACGTGCCCGGCGCGATGATGTCACCTCCGGGTGACATCATCACACCGAGAACGTCGGCCCGATTCAGGCAGTTTGGGGGCGGAGTTCCCTCCAGTGGCCAGATCTGGGTCGGTGGGTCAGGGGCCCTCAGAGCGGCCAAACCCCCACCCCCCGGGGGGACCTGGCAGCCCTAGTCACAATTCAAAGACTTAAGATTTTGTTCCAGCATAAACATTTTGTGGCCTAGAGCCCACTTCATCAGCGGCAATGTTGTTTATACATAAGGTTATTTGGGGGGGGGGGGAATAAATAGCACACTATTCTCCTCCCTCATAGCCTCAAAAATAAAAGTCTACCTAGTGAGATTCCACTATATAGCATCTGACACAAATCAAAACCAGGTCCTCTTTGTTTTTTTTGGCAGTTTTAAAGGGGGAAAAAAGACATGCCCTTTAAATACTGGTCTTTTCCCCTTTACAGTGTTAGTAATGGCAATGGAAGCCTGATTTTGAGAAACAAAACTGGTTGAGCTTGAAGGGGTAAATACATCTGCTTTTCCCTTCTGATGCGTTCCTGATGTGAATGGTAACTGTGCATCCAATTTACTTTTTAGAAACTTCTGGAGATCTGTGATCCCAACAGATAGGTTTTGTCCTTCTGTCACACATAGGCCCTAAAATTCCAAGGTTGGACAATGAAAGAAAGCTGACAGGAAGATAGTTGATTCTTTTGAAATGTGGTGTTCGAGGAGAGTTTTATGGGCACTGTTGACTGCCAAAAAGACAAATGAGTGGGTGTTCTAGATCAAAGCAAGCCCGAACCCTCCCTAGAAACTAAAATGACTAAACTGAGACTGTTGTACTTTGTTCACATTCTGAGAAGACGAGACTCACTGGAAAAGTCAATCATGCTAGGAAAAGTCGAAGGCAGTAGGAAAACAGGAAGGCTCAACATGAGATGGATTGGTTCAACCAAGGACAGGATGTTTTGGAGGACATTAATTCATAGGGACGCCATAAGTCGAAAGCAACCTTACCACAATTATTAACACACATACACACAGAGGTTGATTTGGGGGGGATCGCGGGGGATCGCAGTTCCCCCGGGTGAGGTGCGGGGGGCGGGGCACACGATGAAGCCCCGCCCCTTGCTTCCAGCCGCCCCGCTTCCAGCCCTCATTCAGCCAGGAGGAGGCAGGAGAAGAGGGAGGGTAAGTTGCTTCCTCCTCGCCTCTCCCCATCCCTGCCTGCCTGGGGCCAGGGAGGGCCTTGGCGGGGCTTCCTCGCACTCCCGCTGGCCTTGCAGGTCCACCGCCGGGCCCCTGATGTCAGGGGGTGTGGCATATGCTAATGAGTTCCCCTAGCTCTTTTTCTACGAAATGACCCCTGCATACACACAAAAAGTCCTAGGTGACCCATCAGATCCTTTGACAGAATGGTTATATACCTTAGTTAGCTAGTGGGTATTCAGGATGCTTTGGTGGAAAGGCTGTGGCTCAGTGGCAAAGCATCTACTTTACCTGCAGAAGGTCTGATGTTCAGTTGCTGGCATCTCCTGGTAAAAGGATGAGGCCATAGTTGTGTGGAAGACAGGTCCTTGAGACCCTGAAGAGCCGCTGGCAGTCAGCATTGACAGTACTGTCATTGATAGACTAGAGCAGGGGCTTCAGACATACAGCAAGGCCCCAATCTTGCCCAAGAGCAACTGGCTGTGTGCTGCTTCCTGCTTCCTGTTTCTTACACTGCAGCTCTTTCTGGCCAGTCTCTCCTAGTTCCTGCTTCAGAGGAGAGAAAGAAAGCCTTCCCTTGATTGGCTGAGGGCTTCCCCCCCTCTTCCTCTGGGGAGG
>NW_015160872.1:319046-386260 GCF_001447785.1 Gekko japonicus
CCCCCCGGGGGGAATTGGCAGCCCTAATAAGCACGCTCTTTCTTCAGGGGGGGGGGGGAGCCAGCGGGAGAATGCCAGAAAAGAGAGGGTCCTGTGTTTAAGACCAAAAAATGTTTTATTGCAGGTATGAGAGAGAGTGTCCTGTGTTTAAGATCAAAAAAACGTCTTGTTCAAGGTATAAGAGAGAGAGAGTCCTGTGTTTAAGACCAAACCCATTTAATTCCATGCATAAGCTTTTGTGGGCAAGCACACTTCTTCAGAGAGAGGGGGTGGGGAGGGGGAGGGAAAGAGCCAGAGAGAGCACGCCAGAGAGATGGGGCAGAGTCCCATGGCACTTGGAGAGATCCACCTTTCAATTTCTAACAGATGGGGAGGGGAACCTAACAGCACAGTTTGCATTCCTTATTAGTGAAAGGGAGCGAGAGTGCAACAGCACCTTAATGACTAACAAAATTTGTGGCAGGGCATGAGCTTTCATGGATTACCACTCACTTCTTCAGATACAGCTGGAATGTGAGTCCATCTGTCCTTATATCTTTGAGAGTGAAGTGATTTCAGACGCCAAATGACAATAGCAGGCATTAGTAATGAGAGAAGAAACCTAGGTCTCAGTCCAGTCCAGGAGTTTGCATTGTCTTGAGCTTCATGATCAGTTGCAATTCAGGAGTCTCCCTTTCTAATCTCCCTTTGAAATTCCTTTGTAAGAGAACTGCTACTCTCAGGTCAGCAACTAAATGCCCTGGAAGGTTAAAATGTCCCCCCACTGGTTTTTGAATGTTGTGGTTTCTAATAGTGGTAGAAAGAGTAAGAGTCCAGTAGCACCTTTAAAGACTAACAAAATTGTGGTACGGTATGTGCTTTTGTGAGTCACTGCTCTCTTCTTCAGACTTATTTCCATTCATTCTTTGCATCCTCCTGGACTGAATCCTCCTGTACCAAACTGAGACCTAGGTTTCCTGTCTCATTACCAATGCTGATATCTCCATACCTCTGTATATCACACCAGTGCTGATATCTCCACCCCTCCGCAGATCATACCTAATCCACTCACGCCTGCTATTGCCATTTGGCATCTGAAATCATCTTTATAAAGTTTATATCTCTGGACCAGTACCTCGTGTTACATTTTACACGTGGCCCAACCCGACAAACTGACATTTATGTCAGATCTTGCCCTCGTAACAAATGAGTTTGACACCTCTAAACTAGAGGTCTGACTCAGTTTTAAGGCAACATTATTTGCATACTTCCCCTTTTGAGTACAAGGCTCTCTTTCTTCATTTTTGTTTGGCAGCGAGTATATATTTCGTACCCACAAAGCTCTAGTCAGGTTCTGTGTTTCTTGGCCATGCTGATGTGCGACAAAGAAATGGAATCCAGTTGACTGGCTTCAAAATTACTGCAGAGTGCATTTGGATTGTTTCCCACTGTCTCTCTGATGAGAAAACTGATTAATCCACAGGTTGCCAAGCCAAAGTCTCCAGGTCTCAATGGCCACAGCAGGTAAGTGGTGTGCTTGCGCCATAGTCAGGGCTCGAACGTGCCTAAGCAATGAGAGGCAAAATCTTCAAGCTTGAGCTCATTGAGGGCTTAGATTAATCAGTTAAAACCCTTTGCACTGATTAAAAAGGGTGCCCTTACAGTTAATTAGGGATTAATCAGGCAATGCAGTTCTAAAAACAAGTTAGTGATTTTAAATGTAAGTTTTGATAAGTACAGATGGAAATAACTTTTAGAAATATCGGTGTCTCGAATTTTGTGTCAAGGGTTTTTTGACATTCAAATTTACCTTGTTTAGCTGTGATGGTCAGATGTGAGCTAGTCACCGGGTCTCTTTGGTCTGGTGCCAGATAACTCGAACGATTGCCAAAGAGGCTTGCATTAGATTTCTCCCAAGCTGCCAATTGGCAAAAAATGTAGCCAATCCAAACAGATCAGTAACCATTGCTGCTAAGAGCTACTTAGACAAACCCTGCACAGTAAGATTTTAAAAACAAAAATAAAATGCAGCATTCTTCTATGACAGATTTATATAATTTGTGACTTGTTTGCCTAGTTAAACAATTGCGTGCTGAGCAGAGCTTCAGCACAGCAAGGGGGGACAGGTGGAGTAGAACTCAGCCAAGCTGTGGGAAAATGCACCCCTGTGAAAAGCCAGTTGTGGTGTACTGGGCTGTGAGGAAAGAATATGATGAAGCAACTTGCTGAACAGCCAGAACGTGGTTGACAAATAGCCTGTTGAAAAAATTGGTGCCCTCTTCGTGACTAGAGCACGGGAAGGGAGTAAAAATCCAAGCACCCTGAATTAGAAGAAGTATCCCCTTTCACTCTCACACACACAGGAAAGGAATGCCTCTTCTAAGCTGCTCTCTGCTTGGTGCGCACACGCATATGATGTAAAATCAAAGAAAGTTATCCCTTTGCCTTTCAAAAGGATTATTTTGTTGATATGCAGATTTCTGCACAGTTCTTTGGTTACGTCAGTGATAAACCTAGCTTCCTAAACTGGTTTCTATCAATTTGTGGCCCCGGTCACACGGGCCGGAAAATGCGGGGGGGGATCACACGGCTCTCCTGCAGCGCGGCAAAGAAGCGGCGGGGCGCGATCACACCAGCAATCGCTAGGCGCCGCTTCCGTGGCAATCGGGAATATTTTTTTTCACCAGAAGGTGAGCATGCGCATGATCGTTTGTGCGCATCCTGTGCAGACTGAAAAAAAAAGTAACCAGTGTGCGACGGGACTAGGACGGGACGCGATCAGACGCCTGCCCTTGCCCTGCGTCTTCTGGAAACGAGTACCTTGTAGGTACTAGTTTTTTAATCCGCATCTTCGGCGGGAAGCCACGGGTTAGCCACGGGAGCACTATGCTTTCCAGATGTTGCGGTGTGATCGCGCCCGGAAAATCCGCCTATCATCCATCTCTTTAGCGTGGCAAATGCTCCGTGTGAACGGGGCCTGTTTATATTTATTTATATTATATCCAGTAGCACCTTCAAGGCTAACAAAAACTGTGGCAGGGTATGGGCTTTCGTGAGTCACCACTCACCTCTTCAGATACCTGAAGAAGTGAGCAGTGACTCACAAAAGCTCCTACCCTGCCACAATTTTTGTTAGTCTTGAAGGTGCTACTGGAACCTTGCTCTTTTCTACCATGATAGTGAGGGAAGAGCTGTAGCAGAAAAGGCCAAAGATCTTGTTTCTGCATCTTGTCTAGCGAGGGCCAGGGGTGTATGTGCTTCTGAAGAAGACAGGTGTGAACTAGTCATGCATTCTCATGCATGAACAGAAGACTTGTGGGAAGATCTTGCTCTGAGATGCTGATGACTTCTGTGGTTTTCTCTCTGCAGGAGCACGAGACCGAGCTGAATTATACCGAGATCACTGTGACGGCAGAACAAAATCCCATGTCACAGAGGGAAGTGGTCACATACATTGCTGTGGACACACAGGATGGATAGTCTTTCAGCAAGAGTGGATGTTCCCCACATCACAGTGATCTCTGCACTTATTCCAGCTAGCAGGATCCTTGAAGAATAATGGCTGTGTGTGTGTGTGTCGGGGGTATAACAGGTTGTATGTGGGCATATCTGTGTTTGGGGCTGGGTGTGGTTCAGGCTCAACTGAAAATTGTAAAATATGGGCGAGGGAATGACAAAAATTTATCTCAGATAAGTGGCTGGAAAATGTAATATTTAATCAGTACTTTTACTCCTGATTTTCAGTGCTTTAGGCTGCTTTACACAATCTGTTTTAAACAAAAGAAAAGTCTTTAAATTCTATGTCTGTATAAACCAAGTCTTATCAGTTGGGGGTGCATGGAATTCTGGAAGAAAAAATAAAGGGCTCTTTATTCAAACAGTAATGTTTTCTTTTTCTTTATGCATCAAGTACTAAATGACACCACTTAACGTTCCTTAATATGGAGTTAACACCCCTTAACATTATATTACACCTGTCTGGGGTTTTGCATTGTGTCCTGGAACGCCAGTCTCTATTGTGAAGTAAATTTCATGCCCCATATTTTGATTTAGGCACAAGAACCCTGATACACTAGCCACATCAACATAATGTTGGCTTAACAGAGTTGCCAACTTCGGGGGGGGGGGGCTGGAGTTGTCCCAGAATTATAACCAGGGCTATTTTGGGGCAGGAACGCACAGGAACGGAGTTCCAGCTGTCTCCCAAGATGGCCATGCCCAGCAGGAACTCATTAGCATAATAGGCCACACCCAACAGCAGAAACTCATTAGGACTGGCTACATTAGGGGTGTGTGGCCTAACAGGCAAAGGAGTTCCTGCTACAAAAAAAGGCCCTGGGTTTTGACAACAAACAAGGTAAACAGAATAACAAGCAAAAGGTGGGTGTGGCTGGATGACCACACTTCTGGTAACATGGGGGTGCGTCCTAATGTGCTAATGAGCTGTGCTGGCAGGGGTGTGGCCGAATATGCGAATGAGTTCCTGCTGTTGGGTGTGGCCTATTATGCTAATGAGTTCCTGCTGGGCTTTTTCTACAAAAAGAGCCCTGAGAAGCTTTGTAGAGTGGACTCTATGGGATTATACCCCATGGAGCTCCCTCCCCAAACTCTGTCTTTCCCAGTTCCCACTCCAGGAATCTCCCAAGCCGGAGGTGAGAACCTAATAGCCTTCAAGGCCTTGAGTGGTCTGGGACCTGCATATCTTCGGGACCGCCTCCTCTGTCATGTCCCCAGAGAGCGTTACGCTCTGTGGAGAACAATCTACTGGTGGTCCCTGGCCCTAAAGACATCCGGCTGTTCTCGGCCCTAGGTCCGACCTGGTGGAACTCTCTGCCAAATACCACCAGGGCCCTGCAGGACTTAATGAAGTCCTGCAGGGCCTGTAAGGCAGACGTGTTCTGCCAGGCCTATGGGTGAGGACAGTGATGGATCACAGCCAGCACCCTCCTCTTCTTCTCCATCTTCTTTCCCCCCCATTGTTTGATGCCATCTGATATAACCTAGGTCCCGTTCACACTGGCCGATTTGGGCCGGGAGTGGGACAGTTCGGGGCCGGATCAAACCGGCGCGATCACACCACAACATCTGGGAAGCGTCTTGCTTCCGTGGCCGAACTGTTCCATCCCCGCCCAAATCCACCGCAAACTGAACCACCTACCTTAGGTGGTTCAACTGGACGTGGCGCGGCAACCGGGGCGTTTGATCGCCGGCGCGTGTTTGTGCCGGCACAACCCCGGCCCGGATCCGAACTGCGCATGCTCTGACATGCGCAGTTCGGCCGGCTAGGCGTCTGCCCTGTGTTTTCTCCCCGGTGTTTGATCGCGCCGGGGAGAAAAAGCGGCGCGGCGGGGGGATCCGTGGGATCCCGCCGCGCCATGTCAACGTTGGCGCGGCTTTTAAAAGCCGCGCCTTATGAGGCTTTTCCCCTGCCGTGTGGCAGGGGCCATAGTCATCCTTTTTTGGTTTTGTTTTTAGTTTGTTTTTAATGGTTGTACATCGCCTAGAACCTTGCATTGTAGGGAACAGGTGATTTATAAATTGAATTAACAACAACAACAACAATAATGGGATCCCAGTATGACATCCTGCTAGGGTTGCCAGCCTCCAGTTGGGGCCTGGGGATCTCCTGCTTTTACAACTGATCTCCAGCTGACAGAGATCAGCTCCCCTGGAGAAAATGGCTGCCTTGAAGGGTGGACTCTGTGGCACTGTACCATGCTGAGGCCCCTCCCCAAACCACGCCCTCTCCTGGATCCACCCCCAAAGTCTCCTGGTATTTTCCAACCCAGACCTGGGAACCCTATATCCTGCACTGACCCCTAACTTTGTTAAGGCTGTGGGCACTTTAGGGGATTTTGAAGAAGGGAATTGGATGTTTCTACGTTCCAAAACTTATAGGGATTTTTATGAGGGGAACATGAAAACCATACCTATCCTGCCCTTTATATCCTATCCTTCTGCGAAAGACATCAGGAGGGTGTGCACAGTTTGCCCCCCTCCATTTTGCTTCCTTCCCTCCTTATGTAGGCCATTCGCTCATGTGGTGTGCTTGTACCACACCTTCTATCCCACACACATGAATGTTCACAGACTGAAGGTCTGACTCTGGCAGTCGCTAAGCAAATGTGGTCTCAGAGACTGTTTTTGTGGCGCCATGTATTACACATTAATTAAAGATCAGAGGTTAGATAAAGATGAACAAGCTCTGTGAGGGTTGTTGGGGTGGGATTTTTAAAGAAATGACTTCTGCATCTTCCGGAAGTGTGAGGTCAGAGCTGCTGCCTTCGTGGGACCTGAGGTGGGCAAAGGGAGTGAAAAAGAAGAAGCCAATTGTTCTGTTCTTAGCCGCGGCGAGAAGATGGGTCCACAAAATGGCCTTTTCTACCCAAGCACCTGATAGGAGCATACTTGAGTAGGGTTGCCAAGTCTTACCTATGGCTGCAGCGGGGGGAGTCCTGGCCCTCTCCGGGAGTTTCTCGGTGTGTGTGCTTTGCACGCGTGCCGCAATGACGTCACCCAGAAGGGCGGGACTACTATCATTCAAGGGGAAACCGTAGAGTTTTCCTTCGAATGATAGAGCCTCCCCCCGCAACGTGCCCAGCGCGATGACGTCACCTCTGGGTGACGTCATCGTGCTGGGCATGTCTCCACGATTCCGGCACTTTGGGGGTGGGGTTCCCCCCAGCGGCCCAATCCAGGCCGGTGGGTAATGGACCCGTCGAGCGGGGGTTTCCCGCCCCCGCCCCCCCGGGGGACTTGACAACCCTATACTTGAGGGACAAAATTCAGATATTAAATCTGAGAGAACATTTGGCCACCTGATGGAGGGTTGCCAGCCAACCTCTAAATAGGGCCTGTTGCTCTCCAGCTATTACAACTGATCACCAATAGTAAACAGTTCCCCTTAGGCAAATGGCTGCTTTGGAGGGTGGACTCTATATGGCATTGTGCCCTGCTGAGGTCCTGCTCCTCCCCAAACCCACATGGCCACACCCCATGCCTTCCCTTGGCTTGCCTGGGCGCCCCGTGACTGGGAAGGCACAGGGAGGCATTTAAATGCCTCCCCAATCCTTCCAGGGCCCCCCCTGGGCCGCCCGCCTCGGAGTCACCGGGGGGGGGGGGCGAGGCCTTCCCTCTGGAGCCGCGCACGCAGAGGTTTTGGCTGTAGTGGGCATGGCCAGCTCTGAAGCCAGCCGGAACTCCGTTCCTGCGCGTTCCTGCCCAAAAATAGCCCTGCTCCTAGTTATCTCCAGATCCCAGGGAATGCTGAACACCCCCCCCCTTTTATGGTACAAACCAAAGCAGACAAAGGCCAGAATCCTTTGCAAACTTACCTGTGAGTAAGTCCTATTAAGTCCTGTCCTTTCCAGCCCTGGCCCCTGCCTGGTGGAATGAGCTCTTGTCAGAAATTAGGGCCCTATGAGAGCTTTTTCAGTTCCACCAGGCCTGCAAGACGGAATTCTACCACCAGGTCTTCAGTTGAGGCAGCGAACATTCAACACAGTCTGGCCCCCCCCCGCAATGAGTCCCACTCATGTGTCTGCTGAGGTATAATTTATTTCAAAGTATTTATTGTTGTAGTTGTTTTATGGTCTGTATCCTGTCATCTTGTTTTAATTGTTGTAAATCTGCACCCAGCAGATATATCACTGGTTGGAACCCACTCTTAGCCTGCTTTGTGGGGAGGGTGGGATATAAATGGAAGAAAATAAATAATAAATAAATTATTGCTCAGAGCTGGATGGCCCAGGCTTGCCCGATCTGGTCAGATCTCAGAAGCTCAGCAGGGTCGGCCCTGGTTAGGGTTGCCAGGTCTGGGTTGGGAAATACCTGGAGACTTTGGGGGTGGATCCAGGAGAGGGTGGGGTTTGGGGAGGGGAGGGGCCTCAGCCAGGTACAAGGCCACAGAGCCCACCCTTCAAAGCAGCCATTTTCTTCAGGGGAGCTGAGGTCTGTCAACTGGAGATCAGAGATCTCCAGGTGTCAGACTCCCATCGCATCAACGAAGCACATACTTGTAGAAAAGGTTTTACTTTATTTGAAGCAATAGGTGCATAACAGGATCACTGTTCAGAATGAGGCAAAAGCATGGGACCCAAATGATTATAGTAAGTTCAAATAGCAGAGGCCCAATTGCGGGGTTTCCCGCGCGTGCCATTGAGCCTGGGAAGCAACGCTTCTAGTTAAGCATAACATAATTGCTTCTCATGGATAAGACCATGAGATCACCCAAGTACTCCTCGCCATCAACCACCTGCGGCCTTGAGAGATATGAACGTTCCTGCAACTAGGCAATTAAGCGCTTCACCAGGCATACATGGTAAAGTGAAAGCAGACATGCACATACATAGGGAACAGATAGATACTATACTAAAGCAAAGGAAATACATTGGCAGCTTGCTGACACCAGTCCCCACCTGGAGGCTGGCAACCCTAGCCCTGGTTAGTATTTGGATGGGAGGCCACCAAGGAAGTCCAAGGTCGTGATGCAGCAGCAGGCAATGGCAAACCGCCTCTGAATGTCTCTCACCTCAAAAACCCAATGGAGTTACCATATGTCAGTCACGACTTGACGGCACATTCCACCACCTAAGTCCTATTAATATCGCCAGACTTACTTGTAAACATATTTAGATTCAAGTTGCCCATGACTCCTCTAAGCTATTTTTATCATGCCCTGAGCTCATGGCAGGGTTGTCAACAGACCTGGAAGGGGGGGGGGGGAAATGTCCTTTCCCTTGAATAGATGCTGCATGTGTAGAAATGAGTTGCTGATGCTTTTTAGGGCAACAACAACACCTGGTAAATAACATCCCATGAAGCAGGGGTGTAGAAGAAGAAGAAGAGATTGGATTTATACCCCACCCTTCACTTGGAGTCTCAGAGCGGCTTACAAACTCCTTTCCCTTCCCCTTCCCACAACAGACCCCCTGTGAGGTGGGTGGGGCTGAGAGAACTCTGACACAAAATGCTCTTTTCCAAGGACAGCTGTGCCAGAGCTTGTGACTGACCCAAGGTCACATCAGCAGGTGCAAGTGGAGGAGTGGGGAATCAAACCCGGTTCTCCCAGATTAGAGTCCGCACACTTAACCACTACACCAAACTGTAGCCAGAAAAGTTTGGGAGGTGGGGCATTGGGAAATCCTGTGGGTCAGGGGAGCAGGTGAAGAGCAATCCACTCCTCTCCCCACCACCCTCATGACTCATGTAGACAAGGAAGCCAGGAGATGAGGAAGAGGACTCGGTTGGCTCCCCCTTTTCAACATGGAAGAGGACTTGGTGCCGGGAAGGAGGAGCAGATGGCAGCCTACCGCCCCCTCGCTAGCTATGGTGGAGCTCACAGTGGAGGGGGGGGGGGCCTGCCCCGCCCCAATGTAGCCACGCCCCTGCCACGAAGCCTCTATTAAAGGACACTGGTTTTCCCTCCAGGACGGTTGGTGACCCTAACTCAGGGTGACCTGCTACAGGGTGCCTCCCCACTGCAGACCCCAATCTCCTGTTAATTCAGTCTCCTTAAGCATGAGGCCACTGTTTAGGGCTGCCAGCTCTGGGTTGGGCAATACCTGGAGATTTTGGGGGTGAAACCTGTGGATGGTGGAGTTTGCGGGGGGAGGGACTTCAGCAGGGTATAATGCCATAGGGGCCACCCTCCAGAGCAGCCATTTTCTCCAAGGGAGATCAATTGTAATAGCAGGAGATCTCCAGGTGCTAGGCTTGCCAAGTCCCCCCGGGGGGCGGGGAAACCCCCGCCCCAGAGGTCCGTTCCCTGCCGCCGCAGGATCGGGCCCTGGGGGGAACTCCACCTCGACGTGCACGTCACCAGGAAGTGTTGTCACGTCACTTCCTGGTGACGTGGATGCGGCGCGCGTGCACTCAGGGATCCACCCGGGTGTCCCCCGCTCCGGAACACAGGGCACGCTGGGGGCGAGGCCACGACCATCTGAGGGAAGACCATAGAGTTTTCCCTCGGATGACTGTGGCCCCGCCCCCAGCATGCCCGGCGTGGTCGCGTCACTTCCTGGTGACGTGCACGTTGGGGTGGAGTTCCCCCCAATGTGCACGTCAAGCGGCGCGCGCTCAGGGATCGACTCGGGAGTCCCCCGCTCCGGAACAAGGTGAGACTTGGCAACCCTACCAGGTGCTCCCTGGAGAATGGCAACCCTAACTCTGTTCTTATGGGTTTCTATGACCCCAGTGGTATACTGTTTAGCACAGTTGCCTTCCAAGCAGTTGACCCGGGTTCAATTCCTGGCCCACATACCAGTGTTAATTTAGTCCTCTTAAACAAGGGGACTCTCTCTCTTCTTCCTCTCATAACAGCTCCTGATTCATGCTGGTCCTGAGGGTCCCCCATCCATAGGGTTGCCAACAGGCCTGGAGAAAGATGTCCTGTCCATTTAACAGAAGCTTAATGGAATGTTAATTAAAAAGTTATTTATTTTTTTAAACACCTCCATGCCATGAAAAGCTTCACCGGCACGTTTCCACACATGGAATCTGCTGAGCGGGATCATGTCTTTCTTGTGAAGGTGTTCCAGCAACCCTGTTCGGTATGAATCTGCCAACTCAATCTTTTACAAGATTCCTACAAAAGAAAACCATTCGCATTCATAATACCCCAACTGTAAAAAGCCCAGCTGCTAGGAGAACAAACAAACATACATGTGAATTTTGGAGAGTCAATTAAACATATTTTCTTAGGAAAACTCTCAAGAGATGTGTTTTCATCACAACTTTTCCACACAACTCTCAAGAGATGCCTTTCCTGCGCAATCCAAGAATCTTGAATTCTTTCCCAGCCCAGCCCACCAAATCTGTGGATTTTTTTCTTGGCTGACTCACTCATGGGACGAAGGCTGGGAAAGGGAGGCAGCTGGGAGGGGTGTGGTCAGAAGGGAAGGCCGAGCCAGAATTAAAGACCAGGATGGGAGAAGCTGAGGCAGCCTTGAGTGGCCAGGGGAAGGAGTAGGGCAGGGAGGCAGGCGGAAGAGTCAGGGAAGGCTTCCTTCCCTTTTATAGAAGGGAATTGGATTAGATACAGGCCAGGTGGGGGTAAGGCCAGGGAATCCCATGAAAGGAAAGGCACCACACCTGGCCAGGAAGGAAGGAAGGGACTGAGCTCCTAGAAGGAGAGACCGAAGGCCAGAGTGAGCCAGTCCAGTGAAGGTGAAGAGGACGAGCAAACCAGAATTCCCTCTTCTTTCTAATTCTGAGGCTGGAGCAGGAAGCAGGTGATGTGAAAAACCTTGACCTAAGACTCTAGAGAGCCACTGCTAGTCTGAGTAGACCAGGGATCTCCAGCTTTTTTGAGCCTGTGGCCACCTTTGGGATTCTGAGACAAGGGGGTGGGTTTGTGGGTTGGGCACAGTCACAAAATGGCCACCACAGGAGGCAGACAGAGAGAGAGAGAGAGAGAGAGAGAGAGAGAGCGCACTCAAACATGGGACAAGAGGAGTAATTTAAAAACACTGGGAAGAGGAGAGAGCAAATAAAACCAACACTGTGGAGTAGAGTTGCCAGCCCACAGTAGAGGCAGGGGTCCCCCAACACCAGGCCCCATCTCCCACCACCAATCAGCTCAACAGCAGGGGAAATTACCAGAAAAAAGAGGAAGTCCCAGGCGACATCACCAGCAACATGGTGACGGCACTTCTGGCGTGCACCGGAAGTGATGTCATCACATCAGGGACGTCTTCACAACACTCTGGTATTGGGGAAAAAAATCTATGGTAGAAGCCATAGAGTTTTTGCCCAAATAGCAGAGCGTTGCTGCAACGATGCAGCGTGATGACGTCACTTCCGGTGCACACTGGAAGTCATGTAGCCATGTCACCAGCAACATTACCTAGATCTCCCTCCCATTCTTGGTAAGTTCCCCCCCATCCCCTGCTGGTTGCCAGGAGGGACTCGGCAACCCTATTGTGGAGGTTGTTGTTGTTCAGTCGCACAGTCGAGTCCGACTCTTCACGACCCCATGGACAAGATCCCGCCAGGCCCTCCTGTCTTCCACCGTCCTCTGAAGTTTGCTCAGTTTCATGTTCGTTGCATCTATGACACTGTCTAACCATCTCATCCTTTGCCGTCCCCGTCTTCTTTGACCTTCAATCTAGTTGTTAATCTGTACAAGCCAATCGGATCTCCAGTGGCAACGCAGAAGTGTGCTGGGCAGGAGTCCCACCTAGCCATGCCCATTTTTTGAAGACACCTGGCACCAGGAAAGGTGTCCGTCAGCACCATGTTGGGGAACCCCGAAGTTGACCATTCTGACCCTGACCAATCAGTAGAGGGCGACTTCATGTGAACATAAGGTGGAGTTTATTATCTGTTACGGAGTAAGAACTGAAGGACTGTTATCTTAGTAAACACTATTGTTTTAATTAGCAAAATAGCTTGAATTGTGAGATTTTATTGGATTGTGTTTGAGGGCCTTACTAGGGATGCCAGCCTCCAGGTGGGGCCTGGGGATCCCCCAGAATTACAGCTCATCTCCAGACTACAGAGATCAGTTCCCCCGGAGAAAATGGTCGATTCTGTGGCATTGTGTGCCACTGAGGCCCCTGTCCTCCCCAGGATCCACCCACAAATCTCCAGGAGTCCCCCAACCTAGATCTGGCCAACCTACGCTCCCCCATCCCCTGCCGGCAGGGTACTCCGACCCCCCAATAAATGAATAAAATGAACAAGCGGTTCTGCTTTGTATGCCTCCGACTCTCCCTTCTAGCCCATCAGGCTCCATCCCCCAGGCCTCTCCCCCACCACAGCTACCTAAAGAGTCCTGCCTCCTCCTCACCCACCCCACAAACAGGAAGCTTCATATTCGACAGGGACTGGTTGACTGTCTCGCATCATTCAAAGACTAGAAACTTGCTTTACTTCCCCACATCTGATCACCTTCCCAAGCATGTGTTTCACTTCTGTCCGCTACCATCACCCCTCAGGCATCATGGACATGAAAGCCCTCCATTTGATGGTTGCTCTCTTCTCAGGTAAAGACGGAGGTATAGGCATGGCTTCCTTTCCCCCAAAGGAAAGTGTTTAAAGGGGTTTGGGGGGGGCAGGGTAGTGAAGGAGAGTCCCCCCCCCCAACACACTGCTTGCTTGACGTGTCATTACCTCAGATTTTTAGAATCACTAACGGACTGTGTCTGGTTTTGCTGCTGTGTCTTTAACAGCTGCCCCATAAACAGAAACGTAAAGGAGTGAAATATTGCCTGATACGGAGGGGAAATTAAGAGAAATCATGTTTCTCAGTTTCTGCACAGCTAGTGACTGTTAAAGGCATTGGATTGATTTGATTGATGTATTTAATTTGTATCCCGCCCTCCCGGCCAAGGCAGAGGAGCCAGAATGTACTTGGCAGGCCTAAGAAATTTCCGGAATGTAGCTTTGTTAAATGGATCTGGAGAATGGATTTTATTTTGTGGCTTTTGTGCAGTTGGTTGTTCCCCAACCTGAATGGCCCAGGCTAGCCCAGTTTTATCAGATTAATGAAGCTAAGCAGGGTATTAGGATGGGAGACCACCAAGGAATACCAGGGTTGTGATGCAGAGGCAGACAATGGCAATCCACCTCTGCTCACCTCTTGCCTTGAAAATCCTCTGGGATTGCCATAAATCAGCTGTGACTTGATGGCACTTTCCACCCCATGGTGGAAGTGAAGAATTAATTAAATCACAGCTTATTGCACGCGGGGGGGGGGAGGCTAGGGTAAGTATCCTTCGGTCACGATGGTGGGGCCCCCAGGATGTTTTTCTCATCTCTTTTAGCATGTGGCTCCATTCCTTGGGCCCTTTTCCTACACAACAGCTGTTCTCTAGCTGTGGTAACCTATGGCCTTGCACGTGGATTGATCTAGAGCAGCGGTTCTCAACCTTCCTAGTGCTGCGACCCTTTAATACAGTTCCTCATGTTGTGGTGACCCCCCAACCATAAAATTATTTTCGTTGCTACTTCATAACTGTAATTTTGCTACCGTTATGAATCGTAATGTAAATATCTGATATGCAGGATGTATTTTCATTGTTACAAATTTTCCGATGGTCTTAGGCGGCCCCTGTGGAAGGGTCGTTCGACCCCCAAAGGGGTCACGACCCACAGGTTGAGAACCACTGATCTAGAGGAAGCCAGTGGGTAGATGGTCCTGCCTGGCGAGGATGGTTCGGATTGGATAGGTTTTGGAATCTCTCAAATGTTGGGGGGGGGGACACAACTTATATAATGCAAATGGATGGATTGATGTTGGGTAGAGGCTGGCAGCTCGAAGGGACAGGGCCGAATCTGGCCACTTGAGAGTGTTGTCCACCCCCACTGCAGTTATCAATGGGAAGGTGAGAGGGATATTGGGAACATGGTGTGGTTGTCGCACGGGCAGCCCTCTTGGGGAGACACCAACGCACCTCCTTCCATCTTGTTCTCAGTGGCATTCCCCTTGTTGACCCTGGGATGTGGGGTCAGAAGATTCAAATAGATTCAAACCCAGCCTTTTCAAAAAAATAACAACTTTCTGGATTCGGCTGGATTTGTGTGTGTGAGGTTTATGTTTTTATTTATTCCTTCACTTTATGTATGCCCTGCCTTTCTCCCCAATGGGGACCCAAAACAGCTTAGATCATTCTCCTCGTCTCCATTTTATTCTCACAACGGCCCTGTGAGGTAGGTTAGCCTGAGGGAATGTGACTGGCCCAAGGTCACCCAGCGAGCTTCCATGGCATGAGCGGGGATTTGAACCTGGGGCCTTCCAGATGCTAGTCCGACACTTAACCACTGCACCACATGGGCTTCTGTTGAGAGCTGCATCTAGACATTCTTTTTAAATATCTGTTTGCCAAGTCCAAGTTCAGATTATGAGGCCGCTTACTATAATTATAGAGGAAGGTGAATGAGCCGTCAGACTAAAACTGTAGTACATATTTGCAGGGAAAATAGTGATGTCCCCCAAGTCCTCTCCAAAACCAATAAAATGGATAAAGGAAAAAACCTTAAAGAAAAGAACAGTCTTTTTGAGTACTCCCTAGGTAGTGGTTCAGTTGATGGGACCTATGGAAGAATGTTAATGAACATTCAAGCTGTTGAAGAGCAAACACAGCAACAAAAATATTGTCAGCAAGTTTGACCTAGAGATCAGATGAAACTGTTGATGGGAAGAGGAGCCAGGGGTCATTTCATAGAAAAAGAGCTAGGGGTACTCATTAGCATAACTCATTAGCATATGCCACACCCTGTGTCATCAGGGGCCCGGCGGTGGACCTGCAAGGCCGGCGGGAGTGCGAGGAAGCCTCGCGAAGGCCCTCCCTGGCCCCAGGCAGGCAAGGGTGGGGAGAGGCGGGGAGGAAGCAACTTACCCTCCCTCTTCTCCTGCCTCCTCCTGGCTGAATGAGGGCTGGAAGCGGGGCGGCCGGAATCAGGGGGTGGGGCTTCGTCATGTGCCCCGCCCCCTGCACCTCACCCGGGGGAACTGCGTTCCCCCGCGTTCCCCCCTGAAATGACCTCTGAGAGGAGCAGAGAAGAGAGCAGGCAACACAAAAATGTCACAACAACAAAGTATATGAGTAGTGTGAATCGGGTGCGTTGATCAACCTAATTGCAGAAACAAAATTATTATGCTTCTGGCTTCCTATATTATGCCCTGGCTTTACTATACCTTCACCTTCAGCCTGTGCCCCAGCCTACCATTGCTGTCTCTAGCCTGTACCCACCGCGTAATAAGTGAGCTAACTGAGCTGGTATGAAAGTTATGGTAATCATATGGTCACCTAAGCCACATTGGAAATAATGTTTGCAGTTGTTTTATCTGATAATGTTCCAGTGTTTTAACTGTGTTTTAATTGATTGCTATTTATATTGTGGCCCTGGTCACACGGGAGGCTTTGGTTCGCGAGAGGGACGGATCAGGGGTGCATCAAGCGGGCGCGATCACACCGCAACATCTGGGAAGTGGTGTGCACCCGTCCCCGATCCGTCTCTTCCGGCTGAAGATGCAGATTTAAAAAAACCCTACAAAACACTACTACTTACCAGAAAATCCGCAGCAGGGGCGGCCGTGGGATCGCCGGCATGCCCGTCTCCGGCAGCATGCGAGGCCCCCTGCCAAACTGCGCAGGCGCACACATGCGCAGTGGGCTCGCCTCGCTCACCCATCTGTGCCCCCCCGCATCTGATCATGCTGGGGAGCAACTGCGCGGCGGCTCGGGGGATCTGTTTGATCCCGCCGCCACACTTCTCTTTTGATGCGGCTCAAAAAAGCCACACTTCAGCTGCACCTTTCCCCCCAGTGTGACCAGGGCCTATATGTTTATATGCTTATATAGGTTTTAATTTTTATGAAATGTTGTGTAAGCCACCCTGAGCCCGCCTTCGTGGGGAGGGTGGGGTATAAATTGAATAAATAAATAAATAAATCCTATGAATACCTTACCTCTTACTCTTAAATAAATGTTTCCCACGGGAAAATACTTTGGCCTTTGCATGGGGAGACTGCTTTATTCCAGCCTCCCGTGGTGTTTCTCATTTTACTTCTTGCTTTTAAGAACATGGGTGTAAATTGACAAAAAGCTCCCTTTGGAGAAGAGAGTAGGGCTGTCTCCATTCTCACTCCAAAGTAGGCCCAGCTGTGGGGAACAAGTACACGGGAGGATCTGGGAGAAGAGTCAACATCTGTTGTGAGCATTCTTTGAAGATTTGAGCTGGTAAGGGGAAAATGAGAGGTGAGAGCAGAACATCTGTCCATGGATCTCCTGCTGTTTTAAGGGAGGGAAACAGAAGCTGATACAGTGAGCTGTGGATTCAGGTCGGGTGCTGAAACCCTCCTTTCTCCCACACGCCATCTTCCCAATGCAAATTGTCCCCATCTCTCACGCAGCTGTTTTCTCCCCAGTGAAAAACTTATTTATCACTAAACTAGCAGTAAAGCCCGTTGTGAAAGCAATACAACGAGATCTAGAAAGAGGCTCTGGGGCAGTGCTCTGGCTTTGGTCAAACAGTGTCAATTTGCTGTGGTGACCTCAGCAGGGTATAATGACAGAGTCCACGGTTTTCTCCAGAGGAACTGATCTCTGCTACCTGAAGAGCAGTTGTAATTGTGAGTGATCTGTAGCCCTCACCTGGAGATTGGCAGCAATTGTTACCCAGGACAAAGTGGCTGGTTTGGAGGGTGTAGTCTATGGCATTCTACCTGTCTGAGGTCCCACCCCTCTGCAAACCCTACCCTCTCCAGGCTCCACCCCTCAAATCCCCAGGAATTTGTCAGCATGTAGTTGGCAACCCCATCTCCTTCCCAGCTAACCATCAACCTACCATTATCTGCCCCTTTGACTTCAGCTGACTTCTGCCCTCCCTTCTGCAGAGCAGTTGTAATTCTAAGTGCTCTCCAGCCCTCACCTGGAGATTGGTAACAATGGTTCCCTATGTGGGACTGACTGGTTTGGAGGGTGGAGTCTATGGCAGTGTACCTGTCTGAGGTCCCACCCCTCCTCAAACCTCACCCTCTTCAGGCTCCATCCCTCAAGTCTCCAGGAATTTCCCATCTGGAGTTGGCAACCCTATCAGGACTGGCCCCAATGTGTTTTCTCCCAAAGGCCAAAGTAGGTGACAGGACCAAGCTTAGTTGCCTACCAACAGGCACTGAGGGGAATGTAGGGTTGCCAGCTCTAAGGAGGGAAATACCTGGAGGTTTGGGGGGTGGATTCTGTAGAGGGCAACATTGGGCGGGGGGGGGGCGGAAGGACTCAGCAGGTATAATGTCATAGGGTCTACCCTCCAAAGCATCCATTTTCTCCAGGGGAACTGATCTCTGTCATCTGGAGATCAATTGTAACAGTGGGAGATCTCCAGGTCCCACCTGGAGATTGGCAACCCTAGGGGAAAGTCAGCTGCACAGCAGGGGGTTGAAGAGAATGGTTTGATGGCTGCTGGGCCAAGATTGGCAACAATAGTTCCCCAGGAGCCCCATCGTAAATGCACCAAACAATTCCTAAAGATTTTCCAAAACACTACTCTGTTTTGGGCTCCTGGGGAACTTTGAAGTAGCACCAAAGCTATAAGATCTCTCCAGCTGTCACCTGGAGACTGGCAACAGCTTGTCTGGAGTGTGGGCAGCATGGCATTGTATCTGTCTGAGGTCCCCCTCTTCCTCCTCCTCCTCAGATCCCACCCTCAGCAGGCTTCATCCCTAAAATATCCTGGAAGTTTCCAACCTGGAGTTGGCAACCCTATGTCCTGGAGTTCGAACCTGGAGTTGGCAACCATCAGCCAACCTTTATCTGCCTGTCTGTCTTAAGTTTTACACACACACACATCCAGCCTCTGCCTAGGGAAAGGGCAGCCTTTCCCTGCAGTGGTAACCAAAGCAGCTGACATCATTCTCCTCTCCCCTATGAGGTATGTTATGCAACTGAAAATTCCAACTGCCTTGCGGGGGGGGGGGAGTTTGAGGTGTGGAATGGAGTGAAGTCCAATCAGCTTCCATATGCAAATGACCTTGGAACGCTGGGCGGGACTGCACAAAGCAGCCAGTCAACCCAGCCAGTATCTTCTGAGTGGCAGTTCTTCTGGCCTAACACTAAAGGGGCCAAAATTAGAACGTTGCTATATAGAATGTTGCTATTCAATTATTATAAGGGAGAGATGATGCAAGCAACTGGTTTTTTTTTAAATAAAGCTTTTAAAAAAAATACACATGCACTGTGTGTGTGTGGGAAATTTGTATTTGGAAAATGAGGCATGGGAAAAGTTTTTTAAAAAAAATTATTTTAGGAGAAAATATATATCCCACTGTTTTACTGTTTATAAGTATTATTGTTTATATTGTTTATTTACAAGCTCCCTTGGTCAGATGGGCGTTGACTCTTGGTGGCTCATGCCCTGGGAAATCTTGCTGGCCTTTAAGGTGCTCCTGGACTCGAATCCAGTTCTTCACTGCAGACCAAGATGGCTACTCGGCCTGAAACCTCACTCTGTCGTTGCCAATCAGAAATCAATTCTCCCCCCCCAAAAAAGAGTTAATGTCCATGAGATTACTCTTTTTTTTTAATCAGAGCTTCCTTGCACTCCCGCCGGCCTTGCAGGTCCACCGCCGGGCCCCTCATGGGGCTCGGCAGTGGAGCTGCAAGGCCGCCGCCGGCGGCCGGGACCATTGGGGGCGGGGTGTGTGGCCTTATGACACACTTCCGGTGAGGTCCGGGGGTGTGGCCTCATGACACACTTCCGGTGATGTCAGGGTGTGTGGCATATGCGAATGAGTTATGCTAATGAGTTCCCCTAGCTCTTTTTCTACGAAACAACCCCTGGCTTGAACTAAACGTTGGCGCTTGATATGCAAACCGGATCTCCATGTCCCCCAAATTCCAGCTTAGACATCTGTGGAGGTCAAAAGGGGATGCTAAGGGAAGGGGAGGCAGGGAATGATCAGCCTTCACAGGGCTCACAGTAGGACCATTTCTGCAGTAGTGAAATTCCCTGCATTGACCTTTTTAAAAACTGCACGTTAGTAGATTTTTCCTCACCAGGCGCAAACAGTTTTCTCTGTCTTACCCCACATTTTCAGAACTCGCTAAAACGGAGAATTCCGAAAACGCCGGGTAAGAAGGAGAAAACTTCAGGTTTGCGCCCGGTGAGGAAAAATCTACTGTGGGAAATGGCCCTCTCTGCATCTGTATTTAGCCGTGGTGGTTTCAAAGTGTATCCTTTTCTTCCCTTCTGCATTCCATCCCGCTTTCACTTCAGGTTTGTTGCAGGGTTCTTTTTTTTGGTTCCTGGCCTGCATCTGTTTCATAGGAATCAGTTGTCAGACTGCTTTCGGCACACTTTTGCCCTGCATCTCTCAAAACGTGCTTTGCTGCACTTCTTCATTCTGATTGAATTTCAAAAGGCTAAAGTAGAAGTGTTTCTGCCTGCCTTTAAACACCGCTCACTTCCCTCCCCTATTCCTGCCGTCTGCTGCTTTCCAGGAGTATAAGCACTGCAATGATAATAGTAGAACAGGAGGTGGCGCTATCCTATAATTTATTTGCTTTCTGCATGTGTCATTTGATGCCGTGAACTCTCCCATCCAATATTTTCCCTGTTGTTTTTTTAATCGAATAAAGTTCTACTCAGATGAATTATTATAATTTTGTGAGGTAACATTTCAATCCCTTTTTTAGTTTACTTGAGGAGTATTAATCTGATGCAAATCTTTCTTGAGGCCTGCAGTTGCCCAAGAAGGATTGCCTTCCCTTGTTTTTTTCGAGGCGATAATTAGCATATGCAGGACTTTTTTTGTAGAAAAAGCCCAGCAGGAACTCATTAGCATAATAGGAAAAAACCCAGCAGGAACTCATTAGCCATACCCAACAGCAGGAACGCATTAGCATATTAGGCCACACACCTGACAGTACAGCTCATTTGCATATTAGGCCACACCCCATGTTACCAGAAGTGTGGTCATCCAGCCACACCCACCTTTTGCTTCTTATTCTGTTCACCTTGTTTGTTGTCAAAACCCAGGCTTTTTGCATGTTAGGCCACACACCCCTAATTGTAGCCAATCCGAATGAGTTTCTGCTTTTGGGTGTGGCCTATTATGCTAATGAGTTCCTGCTGGGCGTGGCCAACTTGGGAGCCAGCCAGAACTTCGTCCCTGTACGTTCCTGCCCAAAAATAGCCCTGAATGAACACAACGGTTGCTGGGTCAAAAGTTTAACAATCAGCCCTTTAGATGAGTCAGAGCTCCGCAGAAAGGAAGAGAAACTTTAAGAACAAGATTTTCTTGCTGCCAGTCTGTGCACACCTTTTGCCACAAACTGTTGCACTGTCGCGCATTTTCAATCGGGAAAATACAGAAAGAATAATCCGCATAGAATGGAGTTTCCGGTACCAACATCCGCTGAAAATTAACATATGCAGAAATGAAAGCAAGAAAGACGAATCAAAGGTGTACCAGCTTGAGTGCTGGGAAACACTGGAGTAAAGACTGAATGCAGCAAGGGCCAGAGTCCTGGAACCCACAGTTTTAAAAACAACACTGCAGGGATTTTCACTGCTGCGGAAAGCAAAGATCTGAAGCTGAACTTCAGCATCAGCTAACTACTACCAATGAAACTTGCTGTTCGTTTGCTGCCATTGATATTACTATTCTTATTAGAGTAGCTACGGGGCCCATTCTTCTGGACTTGAAGTATGCCAATGCTTTTTGAGGGAGCTACCAGAAATTCCAAAGCTATCTTTGGCCCCGGTCACACAGGAGGATTTGCCCCGCGAAGAGGACAGGTTGAGGGTGCATCAAACGGGCGAGATCAGATGCCAACATCTGGCAAGCGTCGCCCACCTGCCCCCAACCCGTCCCTTCCGGCTCACCCGTCTTTGCCTCGCTTCCCCCAGCCATGTGATCATGCTGGACAGAATATGTGCGGTGGCTTGTGGGAAGCGTCTGATCCCAATGCTGCGCTTTCCTTTGGTGTGGCTCTAAGAAGCCACACTTCCGACGTGGCTTTTCCCGCTGGTGTGACCAGGACCTTTCTTTATTTCTTTATTTGATTTCTATCCCGCCTTCCCCTGCAAGCAGGCTCAGGGTGGGTTACAATATAACAAATGCAACGTCCACCTCTTAAATTAATATAGCTATTAATTAAAACCCAATGGCAGTGACAATAATAATCGATGGCACCAATTAATCAATCTGTCTCCATCTGCTCCTGTGTGGGGTCCCCATATTCGTGCAGGCAGATGGCGACTAATACTGGGTGGGTGGGGAGCAGACGAGAGACAATACAGATGGAATACAGCAGAGCTAGTAACGTGGGTGAGCCAATAAGATGGACAGGGAGGTCGCACACACGAGGTAAGCCCACAATGTAGGGGATGCCTATATCATAGATTTCTGTCGCCTCGACCATAGGCCTGGCAGAACATCTCCATTTTGCAGGCCCTAACTTCTAGATTTCTAGATATCTAGATATCTGGCTGCTGTAAAAGAAAAGTACAGGTTTCTTTGTCTATTTAACTGTAGGAAGCTGCAAACATTATCAATCAACGGAAAGGATTGTCTGGATAATTTTTGTAGGCAAGTCAAGAGAAAAAGAAAGAAAATGGATAAGTGCATCAGGGCCAAACGAGAACTTTAAAAAAAAACCCTGATTGAACAAACAATTTCCTTAAAAGGACAGTGGGATTTTAGAACATGTTTCTGAAATGATTTAGAACTGACCATGATAGATTAAAAAATAAAGCAAATTTGATAGTTGATGTCCTAGAGTTGCCAATCTCCAGGTGGGGCCTGGAGACCTTCAGGACTCATAATGAATCTCCAGACTACAGGCATCAGTTGCCCTGGAGAAAATGGCTGCTTTGGAGGATGGAATCGATGGTATTATATTCCATTTAAGCTTCTCAGACTACTTCCAGTAAAATGATGCCTCGCAGTTCCCAAAACTCCTTTTGCAGCAGTTCTTTGTTATCCACTTTTGAATTGCTAATCCTCTCTAAGGGCCTTTCTGCACTCAGTCCTTGTTCATAGGCCTCTATTGGCATATCATCAGTCATAAGGTATATAAAACATTGTTTCGTAAAATTAAAACCTAAGATTCCATACAGACTTAGTACAATCAAAATAATACTATCTAAAATTTCGTACCTTAAGAACTTCTGTAAGAAACTTGGCAACATCGTTAGTGATCTCAGGGATCAAATCATTCAAGAGAAGTTGACATTTTGACTTGTTGCTCAAATAACTCGAATGACTTTTAGGAAGGAGCCAAGTTAGAAGGAATTTTCTGTGAGGTAGCTCATACAGGGGGCATTCGACAATTATATGCTCAATCGTGTCCAGGGAGTTGAGATCACAGGGGCACAGTCTTGGGATTTGATGGTATCTGCCATAGAGTATTCTAGAGGGAAACGCATTAACCCTGGTCAGAAGAAAAGATCTGCAATTAAGAGGGATGTCAAGATTGTAAAAATATTGGGTCATCTTGCCTAAATGGTTAAAGAGTCCGAGCATGGATCTGCATTCAGTCTTTACTCCCAATTTCCCCAGAACTTGAGACAGTATGCCTTTGATTTGAAACATATCCTTTCATTCTGCATATGCAATTATTCTTCAGCACTTCATGCCAGAAACTCAAGTCTCTGCGGATTATGCTTTCTGCCTACTCACAGAAAAAAGTGTGTTTTGAGCCCTGGTTGCTCTTATCCTTTAGAGAAGGATGTCATGCCTGCCCCTGCTGATGTCATGCCTGCCTTTGCTGATGCCCCTGAACAGGCTCCTGAGGACCCTGAACAGGCTCCTGAGGACAGTACTGCAGCAGAAAGGCAAAGACTGGATCCTGTAGCTGAAAGCTATCTAAGTGGTGAGGAGGATAGAGCCTCCCAGGGAACACCTGCAAGGGATCAGTCTCTGCTGCAGCCCAGTAATTCATCATCAGACTCGCCTCCACCTGTAACCAGGCTCAGGAATGTAAGAAGACAACAGCTGAGAGAGCGAAGGCAGAATGCACGCATGCGTGCCAGAAGATCTCTTAGCCCTGATTACTGACAGGATCCTGTCCTCACTCCTGGCTAGCTAATGAGTTGATTAGCTAGCACTGTATATATGCAAGTCTGTTGCCAGCAGTCATTTGTGCTGGCAAACGTTGTTTGTTCAGGACCTGAATCCTTGCATCTCTGCTCCAGACCTTGTGGAATTCTTCTCGGCTTGATCCTCGGCTTTTGACCTTTGGCTTTGTTGACCCTGCGTTCATCTCTGACTCCTCTGGTATTGTTGTGATTTATGGACTTGAAACTTTGGTATGTCTGACCCTGCTTTTGGACTGTGATTTAAACCTGCTTGAACCTTGCTACCTGATTTGCCCGGCTTGACCTCGGACTGTTCCTGGACTTTTGCTTCCTTGTGTCACGCCCCCTGGTCCTGCCGTGACAAAGGAGTAGCCAGGGGTCATTTCGTAGAAAAAGAGCTAGGGGAACTCATTAGCATAACTCATTAGCATATGCCACACCCCCTGATATCACCGGAAGTGTGTCATAAGGCCAACACCGCCAGCCTTGCAGCTCCACTGCCGAGCCCCATGAGGGGCCCGGAGGGAGCCCCACGAGGCCGGCGGGAGTGCAAGGAAGCCCTGCAAAGGCCCTCCCTGGCCCCAGGCAGGCAGGGGTGGGGAGAGGCAGGGAGGAAGCAACTTACCCTCCCTCTTCTCCTGCCTCCTCCTGGCTGAATGAGGGCCAGAAGCGGGGCGGCCGGAAGCAGGGGGCGGGGCTTCGTCATGTGCCCTGCCCCCGTACCTCACCCAGGGGAACTGCGATCCCCTGCGATCCCCCCCGAAATGACCTCTGGGAGTAGCCAAGGTGCCAGCATGATATTTCTCCCTTCCCTTCAGTGCCCCATGTTCTCTCTATTTTTTCACAGAGCCCTGGCTGGTAGGAGGAATTCTTCCAGGAAAATTGGAATGACATTGAGTGGATGAGGCATTTCAGTGTTAACAGGGCAATGTTCGCTAACATTATGTAACGGGAATAACCCAGGGATAATATACAGTTGCCAATGCTTAGTATCAAATCAAAATGCACACCGTCAATCCCTGCATCCATTTTTGTTTTGAGGGCAATGTTTGTGACTGAAGTCTGTTTGTCTTAGAAGTGCTTCTTGAAAAACTGGTTATTCCAGTAGCTCTCCCATCCTCCAGACTGCTGTGGACTCTAAACAAATATAAATGCTCAGCAATCGCCCATGAGGAAACCTGTTATCATGTAAATTGGCCGCCTAACATAGACCAAAGAGAAAGAGGCTGAAATAGCAGATATTCGCAGAAACAATTCTATTAAATAGCAGTATCGATTTCAAAATGGAGCAGAACAAAGTTGCACAGCTAAAGCACTTTTGGGAAGTGTGGGGCAACAGTGTGCTGGAAGTGGTCTGAGTGCTGATCCCCCCCAAAATAAATGCAGAACCAAGAAGACGCCCCGACGCAAAGCGGCAGCAAAAGCGGGAGGAATGCAGAACGGAAGACTGAGATGCGCTCAGAAACCGAGGAAAAAGACAGGTGCAGAAAGGCCCTACAGTAGAATTGTATTTAAGTGCTGCCCGCTGCCCTCCCCCATTTCCACCTCTCTTTTTATGTTGACGCCCCCTCCCCATTCTGTTTTCTTCCCCTCCTTCTCCGAAGACAAAAGAGGAAGTGTCCTCCTGTTCAGGCAAACTTTTAAAAAGCCCAGAGACAGCATAAGAAGAAATCAGTTAATATAAAAGACTAGGGGATTCCCTGCCCCCAAATGGGTCAGTCTTGCATGTGTGGGCCTGGATTTCCCCCTCCCTTCCCTTTCTTTTTGCTAAATCTCAGAGGGAGGGAGGGAGGGAGGGAGGGAGGAGTTGGGTCTGCAGTTTAAAGTTCAGGAAGGCGTTTGCCCTTCTCTTTATCTTAGACAAAGCAGCCAGTTAGCTCAAAAAAATGTGGGTTTTGCTTGTAGATGCAGAATGCATGCAGGATACACAAGTAAATATACTGGAGGGGAAAAAACCAGTGCAGAGGGAATGTGTGCGACTGTGAAGTCAGCCCTTAAAGCCTGACTCCTTGGATTCTCCGGAGCAAGCTGTCCGTGCAGAAAGGGCCTTGTTCTCCTCAGAGAAAGTGCTGATCGGTCGAACCAGCTTACCCCAAGGGGGGCACGGAGCTCAAAGGTGCAACAGGCTTCCAATCCCAAGGTCCTGGTCCCAGTGCCCAGCAGATGGGGGGAGGGGCTTGGGAAGGAAAGTGTGCGGAGCATGGGTTTTCTGTTCCAAGGCCAGATTTCCTTGGGGTGGTTGCTAATCTTAAGGTGGAGGCTGGAGTTCTCCCAGAATTAGAACTGACTAGTGGTGGCTGGGACAGGGGAACCCCATCCTCCCTGCACTTCTGCTTCAATCCTCTCCATGCTGCCCCCCCCCGTTTCCTTTCATGCCACCACTGCCAACTTCTTCACCCAAAGAGTGATTAACACATGGAATTCACTGCCACAGGAGGTGGCGGCGGCTATAACCATGGACGGCTTCAAAAGGGAATTAGATAAGCAGATGGAGCAGAGGTCCATCAGTGGCTATTAGCCACAAGGTATAGATAGGGGCTCTGGGGCAAGTGATGCTCTGTCCTCTTGATGCTTGGGGGGGTCAACAGTGGGAGGGCTTCTAATGTCCTGGCCCCACTGGTGGACCTCCTGATGGCACCTGGTATTTTTGGCCACTGTGTGACAGAGTGTTGGACTGGATGGGCCTTTGGCCTGATCCAACATTGGCATCTCTTATGTTCTTATGTTCTTATGTTTCTCTTCCTCCAGTTATCCCGCCCCCCCCCCCCACCTGGTGTCAAGGCCTCATTCCTGCCATCTCCTCCTCCCCCGTCTTGCCTCTACCAAGGCCATCTTGATTCTACCAAGGGCATCATGATTGCTCTCTTTAAATATTTGAAAGGCTGTCATTTGGAGGAGGGCAAGGAGCTGTTCCAGTTGGCAGCAGAAGATAGGACCAGTGTTCCCTCTAAGCTGAGTTAGTGTGAGTTAGCTCACAGTTTTTTAGTTTCTGGTTCACACCTTTTTGCCTTAGCTCAGGAAGGACGGCTCCAGAGCAAACTAATTTATGCAGCAGCCAAATCGCTTGCTCACAACTTTAATGCCAGCAGCTCACAAAGTAGAATTTCTGCTCACAAGGCTCCACAGCTTAGAGGGAACATTAGATAGGACCTAAAGCATGGGGTTTTAATTACATGCAGAAAGGTATCGGCTGGATATTAGGAAACACTTTTTCACGGTCAGAGTGGTTCACAGGTGGAATCAGCCGCCTAGGGAGGTGGTGAGCCCCCCTTCACTGGCAGCTTTCGAGAAGAGGCTGGACAAATATTTGTCAGGGATGCTTTAGGCTGGTCCTGCATTGGGCAGGGGGTTTGACTGGGTGGTCTGTGTGGCCCCTTCCAACTCTGTGATTCTGTTATTCTATGATTCTTCCTCTCACACTTCTACTATTGCTATGTCTTCTTTCTGCTGTCACTTTCTCCCTTTCCATCGGTAGATCCTTTTTTAAAAAAAAATTATAATTCCCAGGTGTAGTTTTGATCTCAGAAGAGATCTTGGATTGCATTTTTTAAATTTTTGGGGAGCTCTGCAAAAGTGCAAACATTCTTTCCACAGTTTCGGTTAACAAAATACATTTTGTGGGACTTTTCAGATTTTTCTGCAAATGTTGGAGTTTCCCCATTTTTGCAGAAAAATCCCCTTCTTTTTACATGGCCCCACGGGGCTTTTTTAAAAAAATCTGCACTTCAGCACTGTGTTCAGAATTGGACATAAAAATAATAGTGAGACATCCGGCAGGTTTTCAGCAAGACAGAAGTAGGGCAGGTCAACACTTTGCCTTTTTTAAAAATTGACTTGCTTCTTTTATAGGTCGCCTCTCTCACTGAAACGCAAGGCGGATGACAAAATATTAAAAAAAATCAATCCAAACAAATAGCAAAGCCTCCAATAAACAATGCAGTGGGGCTAGGATTATGGAACTAGAAAACGATGCAAATTTTAAAAAATGCCCAAGACAATACAAATGGTTTAAAGCGTGGCATACTATAATGCAGAATGTGGTTTACAAAGGAAGAAAACAGTGCAGTAAAAAGGACAGTGATACCGATATGCAGTGCACATTGCAATAGACCTCAACCCTCTCCCTTATAAAAATGGCCTCTTGAGCTGCTCCATTATACTGAATTATACAAATGTCCTCTTCAGGGCTATTTTTGGGCAGGAACGCACAGGAACGGAGTTCCGGCTGGCTCCCAAGTTGGCCACGCCCAGCAGAAACTCATTGGCATAATAGGCCACACCCAACAGCAGAAACTCATTAGGATTGGCTACATTAGGGGTGTGTGGCCTAACATGCAAAAAGCCCTGGGTTTTGACAACAAACAAGGTAAACAGAATAACAAGCAAAAGGTGGGTGTGGCTGGATGACCACACTTCTGGTAACATGGCGGTTTGGCCTAATGTGCTAATGAGCTGTACTGTCAGGGGTGTGGCCCAATATGCTAATAAGTTCCTGCTGTTGGGTGTGGCCTATTATGCTAATGAGTTCCTGCTGGGCTTTTTCTACAAAAAGAGCCCTGGAGCCTCCTCTTGAATATTTCCGTCCTGCACTTTCTGCAGAACGACCAAAGGGGGAGGGGGGTTTCCTGACCTCCTCAGGGCCAAATGACACACTCCTGTTCTTAATGAGCTGGGTCTGGGTTCCCAAGACCAAACTTGGGTTCCCCACAGCCACACGCCAACTTGTGGGGAAGGGTGATAGATCAAGATGGGTCGCCGTGTTAGTCTGTCTGTAGCGGTAGAAAAGAGCAAGAGTCCAGTGGCCCCTGAAAGACTAACAAAACTTGTGGCAGGGGTAGGAGCTTTCATGAGTCACAGCTCATTTCTTCAGAAGGGCCTTTTGAAAATAGAGAAGAGCCCAAACAGGCTAGGAATGCCACCACAGAAAGCAGAAGGGCTCCTGCCTCCCCCCACAACCATATTCCCACATGGAAACAGCACGGGGGGGGGGGGATGACGACGTTTCCTTGGGCGATTTCTCACTAGAGCTGCCACGCAGCACCGTTTGCCTTGGCACAAACATGTCAATTTCACACCCGAAGCTGCGGGGCTGCATTTTGACTCCCGATTTCGTCCGCAGTTTCGTGATCCTGGTTTTTGCGGCCCCAGATGCAGAGAATACTCCACAGGGAATTCAGACCCAACTCTTTACAATATGAATGTGGAGTTGGGCTCACAGTCTGGCCATTCCTGAAGGCGAGAGTGAGCCGTCACAGAGAATGCATGCGAACGAGCAGTTGCTGCTCTTACTGATGTGTAGCCTGGCACCTTCAGAAAGTTTTGCTCTGAAGAAGTAAGTTGTTGCAACAGACCGTACCAGAAGAGGAGGTATGAGAACTGTCCAGGATCATTGTCAGGTCCTGGCTCCGCCGGGGGTGATCACTCGCAGGTTTGGGGCCTCCCGGACATGATTTTTTAGCCCGTAGCGACAGAATGGCAGGCTCAGATGTAGCTGGGGGTGGGGATTAGTTTCACTCTTATCCCCCACTCCAGCTCATGTGCTCTCAGGTACCCTCTCTCTAATCGTCCTGCTTCCCCTTTGGGAAACACGTGCCCTTCCTCCCCAGCCTGCCTGAGCTGCCTGGCTTAAATTAGCCTCCCAACCCACCCCCTTCCCCTCTCCCACCAATCCCCATCTTCCTTCAGAGGGGCCGGTGGGAGGGTCTACAGATGTGTGTACCTTGAGCACTGCTCCCAGGGGGACCATCTTCAATCCTCCTCTCTCAGCATGGGGGGAGGAGCTGCCTCGCCCCACCCTACCTCCTTCCCGGGCTTGGCTCCATCCTCGTCCCCTGCTGGGTTTTGGTGTTGGCTCTCCGGTATGCTCCGTGGCTCGAGCCAGGGTGGGGCCGGTCTTCCCTTCTCCTCCTGTTGGGGCTACAGGGTCACCCGTGGCTCTAACAAGAACTTGTTGCCCATGCCTCCCGGGGCAACGGGGGTTATGGCCAGAGTGCCAGTGGAGTCCAGGGTGACCGAAGGACAGAGGGGCGGGACAGACCTCAGACAGTCATTTATTTTTATTTGGTTTACATTATTTATAGTCCTCCTTTCTCACAAGGACTCAAGACAGATTACACAGAGTGAGTCAGTACAATCAATAAAATGGGACATTCAATAATGAATGCATTAGGATTTTAGATGACTGGGACCACGTGACACATTAGGCAGTACAAAAACCACACAATGAGATCCTACTCACAATAAGCTATACACAGCAGTACAGACCACAGTCCTGAACTGTTAAGTCGCTCACTTAACAAAGCAGTCGGAGAGTGATTCAGCAAGAACACAACTTTATTCTTCAACTTGAACACAACTCCAACACAGATCAACATCTGATAGCCAGAACAGCCTTTACATTGCAGCTGTCCTGCTTTTAAACATTCCCGGCTAATGTAGCCACACCCACTGTACAAATACCAACCAATAAGGTTGTTCACATAAGGACCAATCACGGATGTTCCCGCTCAGGGAGCTTGCTAGAAGGTGATTGGTTAGGTGCTTCCTGGGCTAGTAACACGATTGGATGGATTTGGATCCTAGCCCAGGACGAAGCTTTACATTACACTTCAATTAGATGTTTCACAACATATAATGCATTCAAGGCAGCTTTGAATACACCACATGAACTATTTATCCAAGCAAGTTTTTAAAAGCATTTTGTACATTGTGAACCTGTTGCCTGAGCAGAAAAGCCCTCTCGAATCATTTAATTTTGCATCGTTTGCCTCACACCCAAACAATTTGTAGACCTCTCTGGTGCTTTTGACTCAATGAATGGTGAGTTTTTAACTGGCTGAAAGTTTTGTATTGTCAGTACTCATAGGTGCTTTCACACACGTTAGATAACGCACTTTCAATGCATTTTAGTGGTAGTTTGCAAATGGATTTTTCTGTTGCCCACAGGAAAATCCACTTGCACGTGATTGCTGAAGTGTACTGAAAATGCATTAAAACACATTATTTGCCATGTGTGAAAGCGGCCATATATAAGGTTGTGCCAATTTTCACTAATTTCCCCATCAGGACTTACAAGAGCCCCCTCAAAAGGTGCTGGTACTCAGTCCCAGTGCATTCCAGAACAAAACCCCCCCACTTTGTTTATGTGTAAAGTGCCATTAAGTCACAGCCGACTTACGACAACCCCTTGGGGCTTTCAAGGCAAGAGACTCACAGGGGTGGGTTGTTTTTTTTTTTTTGCCTTTCTCTGCATAGGGACCCTGGTATTCCTTGGTGGTCTCCCATCCAAACACTAACCAGGACTGACTCTGCTTAGCTTCCATGAGCTGATGAGACAGGGTTGGCCTGGGCCACTTAAGTCAGGGCTTGTTTGTCTATGTCTATGGTCTGTCTGTATGTCTAGCTTTCCAGCCAAAAACTGACTCCTAAAGGAGATCACAGGATCAAAACCTTATACAAATGACAATTAAAATGCAATACATAAATGTTCCTCAGGAAAGGGAGTCGGATCCAGGCATGAAAGGTTACCCGGATGCTTGCTGGGACTCCTTCCAGTGACTTCAGCAATGACAATGGAAAACTGGAGGCTGGGGGCTTTCAGCTGGACTAAGATCTAGGCATGGCACATGGGTAGTGCACACCAAATTAAATTGCATATAAAAATGTACATGTTGACACATACAAATGAATCTGCAAAACCCACAGAATGATGCAGAATACCAAATGCACTGAAAGTGCATTATCTAACCTGTGTGAAAGCACCTATGAGCAGTGTTCCCTCTAAGCTGAGTTGGTGTGAGCTAGCTCACTGTTTTTTAGCCTCTGGCTCACACTTTTTTGTCTCAGCTCAGCAAGGACGGCTCCAGAGCAAACTGATTTATGCAGTAGGCAAATCGCTCGCTCACAACTTTAATGCCCATAGCTCACAAGGTAGAATCTTTGCTCACAAGACTCCACATCTTAGAGGGAACATTGCCTATGAGTGCTGGCACTATGAAAAGCACTATATAACGAGGATTTTCAGCCATTAAAAATTCACTGTTCACTGAGTCAAAAACACCAGAGAGGTCTACAGATTGTTTGGGTGTGAGGCAAACTATGCAATTAAAGAGGGCTTTTCTGCAGAGGTAACAGGTTTGCATTGTACCAAATGGTTTTACAAACTTGTTTGGATAAATAGTTCAGGACTGTGGTCTGTACTGCTATGCAGGGCTATTTTTGGGCAGGAACGCACAGGAACAGAGTTCCGGCTGGCTCCCAAGTTGGCCACGCCCAGCAGGAACTCATTAGCATAATAGGCCACACCCAACAGCAGAAACTCATTAGGATTGGCTACATTAGGGGTGTGTGGCCTAACATGCAAAGGAGTTCCTGCTACAAAAAAGCCCTGGGTTTTGACAACAAAAAGGTAAACAGAATAAGAAGCAAAAGGTGGGTGTGGCTGGATAACCACACTTCTGGTAACGTGGGTGTGGCCTAGTGTGCTAATGAGTGGTGCTGTCAGGGGTGTGGCCCAATATGCTAATGAGTTCCTGCTGTTGGGTGTGGCCTATTATGCTAATGAGTTCCTGCTGGGGTTTTTCTACAAAAAGAGCCCTGCGTGCTATGTATAGCTTACTGTGAGTAGGATCTTATTGTATGATGTCTGTACTGCTTAACATGTCCTGTGAATACTAACATTATGCTTCAGTTCTTTCTGGTGGTCCCAGGCTTCTACAATCCTAATGCCTTCGTTACTGAATGTCCCATTTTGTTGAACCACTAGCACACTTATATAAACTGATATTGGGTGATTCTGCATCTAGTATTTGCTCCCCATTTTCTCAACTGGGAGGGAAAAGTGCAGCTGAAAACCACATCCAAATACCTCAGGGCAATGCCGTACTGACTGCAAAGTCACCCCTGAATGGCCATAAAACAGCAATAAATCTATGCAGAGGGTACCATAAAATCCAAAGATCAACGAACTTGAAAGTGGCATGGAGTGTGGAGGCTTCCATAAAAACCGATAATCAAAGGAAGTGGAACCGGCATGCAATGCAGAGGGGAATTTCTGTTCCAACGTAGGTTTCATAAAACAACAGAGGGAGAAGCCAATGCAGAATCAGCCATTGAAAGCAATGTTGCCTGGTCTCTATTTGCTACAGCAGTTGCTGATCTGAGACCAGAACCAATTTTTTCCTAGCGTGCACGGCTCCTACAGCTGTTATTCTGTCACCGCTTCAGATCTGACATACAGAGGATTTTCTCCAGAGGAGTAGCTGGGTAGCCAAAAATAAAAAATAAAATCCACAGAAGGCATCTGATGAAGTGGTGCGGCAAAAGTTTATGCCACGATAAATCTGTTAGTCTTTTAAAGTGCCTGGGGACTCTTTGCTGTTTACCGAGGATTTATGACTCCCTAAAAGATGTTTACTGGCAGCGAAAAAAGACCGGCTGCAGCAATGTGTAAACTTACGTCAGCAATATGGCTTTGATTTACTGCCCTTTGAGGAAAAATAAAACACCCAGGTTTTTTTTTTTTAGGCCCTGCCAAACATCTGCTCAAAAATAGAAATCGGGATTACGGTGCTGTCCCAAAGCTGGCGGTAACACCAGAGTCTTTCTGTTCCCCCCAATATACAAGCTCCTTACAAAGGCCCCGAGTCACAAAAGGTTACTGGTGTGATCTAAAGCAGCCACCCTTAGGGAGAGATTTTGCAGCCTGGAGATTTCAAACAAAGCCATCTATGTACTTGGAGGGAGGTAATTCGTATTCCAGACCGCCAGTTCATCAATGCCTGTGTATTTGTGGATCCCAGGAAACAAATCTTATTTATCATTCCTTTAGAGGTGCTCTGCTCACACATGTCCAAGGTCTCAATTTTTATGGAGATGGATCGCCTTAGCCTTGGGAACCACCTGTACGGAAACTGAGGATTTATTGGAAGATTAAGACCAGTCCGTCTGCAGGGCTCCAGGGCCTGCCCTAGTAGCACCGAAACCTCAAAAGAGCTTTCCAAAGACTAGCCTAGTGGTGACTTGTTATGTTAATCTGCTTGATGCATTTTTGCGATTTTGCCGTTTATGTTGTTTTATAGAGTTTGTTGCTTTGACAAATTAATGCACACGGCAACAGCATACTGAGCAGGCACCATGCTCAGGAAGAGGGATACCATTGTCTCTGGGTTAAACTAATTTATGTACTTTATTTATTTAATTCATTTGTACCCTGCCTTTCTTCCCAAGGGGTGCCCAAAGCAGCTTACGTAATTCTCCTCTCCGCCATTTTATCCTCACAATCACCCTGTGAGGTAAGGTGAGAGAGTGACTGGCCCAAAGTCACCCAGCGGGCTTTCATGGCATGAGTGGGGATCTGAACCTGGGTCTCCCTGATACTTGTCCGCAGGGGTCATTTTGTAGAAAAAGAGGTGCAAAAGCTCATTAGCATAACTCATTAGCATAACTTATTTGCATGTGCCACACCTCCTGACATCACTGGAAGTGAGTCAGAAGGGAACACCCACCACTCAGGCTCCACTGGACTGTTTTGGATTGCTAGCTATTGGGGGGGGAAGTGCAGGTCTGCCCTCACAGAGGAGGGAGAGCTTGTACCTGAATAAAACCTGGTCTTAAAGGTGCCACTGGACTGTTTTGGACCGAGGGGCTGGGGGGAACTCTGCAACTTACCTGGCTTCTTCTTGCTCTGACTGAGGGCTGCTGGGAGCAGGGGGCGGGGCTTGTGGCATGTGCCCACCCCCTGGGCTCTTTACTGCCGGAGCTTCGCTCCTGTGCGCTCCTGCAGGAAATGACCCCTGCTTGTCCGACACTCTTAATCACTACACCACACTGGCTTTTCTAGGGTGTGGCTTGGAAAAAGGGGAACTCTGGAGAGCGTTAAATTGAGACACAGATCCCCTGCCCAAAACAGCAGAGGGTGCATCTCATTTCCCCACCTTTCACACTGTCACTTCAAGATAAGGAAGTGGATGTTATTTCTCTGCCTTTATTATATGATGGCAGCAAAGGATGTGGAGCTGGGCTAGAGGAGAAGCACCCTAGACCCCCTCCCAGATCTCAGCTTCAGCCCTCAAGCTGTGGAGTTCTTTTGCAGGGCCTCTGGGCAATAGATGGAAATCTCAGTGCCATTAGTAGGGTTGCCAGGTCCCTCCTGGCAATCGGCAGGGGATGAGCGGGGACTTATTGGGAGCACCAGGAAGGCCCATCCGACGTACAGCAACGTGTCTATGTCACTGTCCACATGACCCGGAAATGATGTCATCATATCCGGGACGTTGGGGCAGCAGTCTGTGGTAAATTTGGTTCACTGCAATGTCATTGTTGGGGACAACCCAGAAAAGATATGAGGTAGCTCTAGGAATCACCACAGTGTGGTTTTTCAGGTGACATTCCATGTGAAATTATCGGGCTCCAGGTCATAGGTTTTTGGGATCGTGGAGGCTGGCAACCCCCACACATCCTGTGTTACAAATAGCGCATACGGTTTCTTGAGTATTTCAAGGGAACTTCCTCAGTATGTGGAACAGAGAAGTCTGTGACAAAACAGCCTCATGTTCAGGATGATGAAAATGATGGGTGGGGACAGATTTAGAATAAACAATGTGACACTGATATCGGGGCATTTGCAGTGTCTGATGGGATTTAGTTAAAATCCAGATAAAGGTCAAAGGGAGGAAGGGAGGAAAGCATCTGGGATACATTAAAGCCTAAAATAGTTGGGATGAAGGCTGTTGGCTCTGAGGCAGAAAACTTTTCTTTGGTGAGGTTTTTACTGATCTACTTATAAGGGTCACCTACTTTTCTCTCAGTGGTCATTCTGAGCCTTTGAAAGCAACCGGATATTCAGAAATTAGGGAGGTAAAGCTTCTCATGACATGACTGATGCCGATAGCTGGTGCAAAAAAGCAGTGTCTACCGTTCTGGTCACCGTATCTCAAAAAGGACATTGCAGAGCTGGGAAAAGTACAGAGGAGGGCAACCAAGACCATTAGGGGGTTGGAGCACCTTCCCTAGGAGGAAAGGCTGAAGAGTCTGGGACTTTTCAGTTTAGAAAAGACAACTAAGAGGGCTATGGTAGAGGTTTATAAAATTATGCATGGGGCGGAGAGAGTTGACAAAGAGAAATTTTTCTCCCTCTCTGGAAATACTAGAACTCGAGGGCACTCAATGAAGCTGATGGGCAGTAGGTTGAGGACAGACAAAAGGAAATACTATTTTACACAGAGAGTGATAAAAATGTGGAATTTGCTGACAGAGGATTTAGTGACAGCCACGGGAATAAACAGCTTTAAGAGGGGGCTAGATAGATTAATGGAGGATAAGTCTATCAACAGCTAGTAGCCATGGTGGCTGAGGAAAGCCTCCAAATTCAGAGGCACTGGTCCTCTGAATCCCAGAGCCATGAGGCAATCTTGGGGAAGGTCTCGGCCTCTATGCCCTGTTACTGGCTGTCCAGAGGAACTGGTTGGCCATTGTGTGAGACAGGATGCTGGACTAGACGGACCACTGGTCTGATCCACGGAGCTCTTCTTATGTTCTTATGTAGTGTAGTGCCCATAGAAGGACCTACTAGAAACTACAGTATCATGATTTAGTAGAATCAACAGTGATACTTTTGATACGTAAACCAGAAGAAATGAATTCTTGAGAGACAATTTGTGTTATACATCTTTGTTCAGAAGAAGATCATTCATCGAAATGGCAGGGCATTCCGGAGACCACCGTCTACATTCACTATTATATTGTTCACCTTTTCATTGTTGTATAATTTTGACTCTTTAATATATTGTTAGCGTCACTTTGTCACAGTTCTTTTTGATTTTCGGTTCTGCGCATGCGCCATGGTAGTTTGGGCCCTCCATTCTATGGATGAGCGCCTATGCACATGCACAAATTGAGAAAAAATAAAAAAACCCACCGAGACACGCTCCCGTGCGTCAGTAGTATAGACGCCGAGGAGCGGCGTGACTGCACGGTGAGACGGGATAAGGGGAGTAAGTGTGATTGCGATTATCCAGATCAAATATAATCCAGTCAGAACCGTAGGGCTGCCAAATGCAGCCGGGGGGCGGGGATTCCCCCGCTTCGGAGCCCCGATTCCCGGCACGCCGGAATCGGGGCCCGGGGGAAACCCCACCCCCGCGTGCGCGTCACCCGGAAGTGACGTCGCACGCTGGGGGCGGGGCCATGCCGTTTGAGGGGAAAACAAAGAGTTTTCCCCTCAAATGGCTTCCATTTGAGGGGAAAACTCTTTGTTTTCCCCTCAAACGGCATGGCCCCGCCCAGCGTGTGACGTCACTTCCGGTGACGTCCCGGCGGCGCGCGCAAAGCGCGCGCACACGCACGTCCCCGCAGAGCTCCCGGACCGGCAGGAAGGACCCCCGCCGGTACGTGAAACAAATTTGGCAACCCTACAGAACCGGAGCAGTTTAACCTCCTCTCAGCATGCCGTCTGACCGCACCCATAGAATCATAGAGTTGGAAGGGGCCATACGGACCATCTAGTCTAGTCCAACAACAACTATCATCATAATTTAAAATAATAACATTAACACAATATAAACAATGGGCAAGGGAAAAAGCTTTCAATATTTACACATAGAAATAGAGAACAACAAAAAGAATGTAAATAGCAGCATTTGTATAAAAAAGATGAGGCCCCAGGTATGATTCACTGTGGCAATAATTGTAGCATCTTCCTCAGTTTGTACAATGAAATATCTTCATGTATCCAAACTGCGAGGAGAAAAAAATACCAGTGTTGGGTGCAATTGTAGCAGATTCTTTGTTGTAACTAAAGAATTACCTCAGATTCAACAGAATTGTGACATCAGTGACTCATTGCCATAATAATATGGCATCATCTGCTGCGTAGGGGCAACTTTGGGGGGAAAATTTCTTCTGACCTTCCCATTCAAGGTTCAACAAATTTGCGGCCAATCTGTTTGGAACTCTTTTTGCTTTGGGGGGGGGGGGGCGACAAGAGAAGTTGAAGTGGCCATATAAGGGCTAAAATGATAAATTCCCCACTAGAAGGAGGTGACTTCCCAAAAGATTTGAAAGAGGCCATTGAACAACTTGGAACAGGACTGGGAATTGAGCGCTGAAGACTCACCCTAATAACCGCTCTCCTCTGCAGACATTTAGGATCAATTGGTAGCTGCAATTTTTTGTTGAATAGTTGGTGTTTCCCTCTGTTGATGGAAAGAAATAGAGATGTAATGATTGTTCTAATTTATAGATGCATCCTTATAAGTAGGGTTGCCAACAGGCCTGGAAAAAACAGTCCTGCCCCTTTAATAGTGTGTGGAATTGGGCACGTGAAACGTCTCGTGGCATGCAGGTAAGTAATATCATCTGGTTGTTGTTGTTCAGTCGCACAGTCGAGTCCGACTCTTCGCGACCCCATGGACGAGCTCTCTCCAGGCCTTCCGGTCTTCTGCCGTCCTCTGAAGTTGGCTCAACTTCATGTTCGTTGCATCGATGACACTGTCTAACCATCTCATCCTTTGCCGTCCCCGTCTTCTTTGACCTTCAATCTTTCCAAGCATCAGGGTCTTCTCCAGTGAGTGCTCCCTTCTCATTTGGTGGCCAAAGTATTTGAGCTTCAGTTTCATTATCTGGCCTTCCAGGGAACAGTCAGGGTTGATTTCTTTGAGGATTGACTGATTTGTTCTTCTTGCAGTCCAAGGGACTCTCAAGAGTCTCCTCCAGCACCATAGTTCAAAAGAATCTATTCTTCGGCGCTCGGCCTTCCTTATAGTCCAGCTCTCGCAGCCATACATGACTACTGGGAATACCATTGCTTTGACCATGCGGACTTTTGTTGGCAGGGTGATGTCTCTACTTTTTATCATGCTGTTTAGGTTCGCCATCGCTTTCCTCCCAAGGAGCAGGCGTCTTTTAATTTCATGGCTGCAGTCACAGTCTGCGGTGATCTGGGATCCCAGGAACGTGAAGTCTGTCACTACTTCCACAGCTTCCCCTTCTATTTGCCAAGGAGTGATGGGGCCGGATGCCATGATCTTAGTTTTTTTGATGTTGAGCTTCAAGCCCACTTTTGCGCTCTCCTCTTTTACTCTGAGCAAGAGGTTCTTTAGATCCTCTTCACTTTCAGCCATTAGAGTGGTATCATCTGCATATCTGAGGTTGTTGATCTTTTCCCCAGCAATCTTAATTCCCGCTTGTGATTCATCCAGGCCAGCATTTCGCATGATGTACTCTGCATATATATTAAATAAGCAAGGTGACAGTATACATCCTTGTCGTACTCCTTTTCCTATGCTGAACCAATCAGTTGTTCCATATCCGGTTCTAACTGTCGCTTCTTGGCCCTTATACAGGTTTCTCAAGAGACATGTGAGGTGGTCTGGTACTCCCATCTCTTTAAGGACCTGCCATAGTTTGTTGTGATCCACACAGTCAAAGGCTTTAGCATAGTCAATGAAGCAGAAGTAGATATTTTTCTGGTACTCTCTTGCTTTCTCCATAATCCAGCGAATGTTGGCAATATGATCTCTCGTTCCTCTACCTCTTCGAAACCCAGCTTGTACTTCTGGTAGTTCTCTATCCACGTACTGTTGAAGCCTAGCTTGTAGGATCTTGAGCATGACCTTGCTAGCGTGTGATATGAGTGCAATTGTGCGATAGTTTGAACATTCCTTGGCATTGCCCTTCTTTGGGATTGGAATGTATACTGATCTTTTCCAATCCTGTGGCCACTGTTGCGTTTTCCAAATTTGCTGGCAAATGGAGTGCAGAACTTTAACAGCATCATCTTCTAAGACTTTGAATAGCTCAGCTGGAATACCATCACCTCCACTAGCTTTGTTGTTAGTAATGCTTTCTAAGGCCCATTTAACTTCACATTCCAGGATGTCTGGCTCAAGGTCAGTGATTATACCGTCGTGTTTGTCAAGGACATTGAGGTCTTTCTTGTATAGTTCTTCTGTGTATTCTTGCCATCTTTTCCTAATCTCTTCTGCTTCTGTTAGGTCCCTACCGTTTTTGTCCTTTATCATGGCCAGCTTTGCATGGAACGCTCCCTTGATTTCTCCAATTTTCTTGAAGAGATCTCTAGTCCTTCCCATTCTATTGTTTTCTTCTATTACTTTGCACTGTTCATTCAGGAAGGCCTCCTTATCTCTCCTTGCTGTTCTCTGGAAATCTGCGTTCAGTTGGGTAAATCTTTCCTTTTCGCCTTTGCCTTTCGCTTTCCTTCTTTCCTCTGCTATTTGTAAAGCCTCATCAGAAAGCCACTTTGCTTTCTTACATTTCTTTTTCTTTGGGATGGTGGTGATTGCTGCCTCCTGTACGATGTCACGAACCTCTGTCCATAGTTCTTCAGGCACTCTATCTATCAAATCCAGACCCTTGAATCTATTCTTCACCTCTACTGTATATTCATCAGGGATGCGATCTAGGTCAAACCTGAATGGCCTCGTGGTTTTCCCAATTTTCTTCAGTTTAAGTCTGAATTTTGCAATGAGTAGCTCATGATCTGAACCACAGTCAGCTCCAGGTCTTGTTTTTACTGACTGAATAGAGCTTCTCCATCTTTGACTGCAAATTATATAGTCAATCTGATTTCGGTGTTGCCCATCTGGTGATGTCCATGTGTAGAGTCGCCTCTTAGGTTGTTGGAAAAGGGTGTTCGCTATGACCAGTGTGTTCTCTTGACAAAACTCTGTTAACCTTTGCCCTGCTTCATTTTGCTTTCCAAGGCCAAACTTGTCTGTTATTCCAGTTACCTTTTGACTTCCTACTTTAGCATTCCAGTCCCCTATGATGATGAGGACATCATTTTTTGGTGTTAGTTCTAGGAGGTGTTGTAGGTCTTCATAGAACCGGTCCACTTCAGCCTCTTCTGCATCAGTGGTTGGGGCATAGACTTGGATTACTGTGATGTTGAATGGTTTGCCTTGGAATCGGACAGAAATCATTCTGTCATTTTTGAGATTGTAACATCTAATTAAGTCTCTGTTAAAGAGACAGGAGGCTTTTCTCCAGGCTGCTGGCAACCTGAACACAGAGGATATACTATTCACATGAAATGACTCAGGGGGCACGATATGCACTTTTGGAAAAACAGCATAGAAGGAAGCCCCTTCTTCAGCCACGCCATGGCCCCAACAAGTTCCCTTCCACCTGACACGTGACTTTCTGAGTCAAAGTAAGGGCTGCCACTACGACAGGAGACCTCCCACTTGGCCGTCCTTGTGTTACCTACCACCCCTCAGTGTGGAACAGTGTGTGTGGAAGGGTAAATGGGGCAAATAGATGTTGCTCCAAAGCTGAGATGTCATCTCTGATGTGAACCTGGAAAGGATGTCATCACAAATGGACAGGTGCTCTAGGACCCCCTCCCCCAACTCTATGGTAAAACCATCGGATTTCAGGGAATCCTAGAGCGTCATGCCAACATGGCAATGTCCCTTCTGGGCTTGTGCCAGAAGCTGATGTTGCAGGGTTGGAGTGATGCCCATTTTGCATGTCCCCACCCCCTAAGCTTCCCTGGGCTGGCAACCCTATACTACAAGTTACAAATCGTAACATGTTGTTTGGCCCTTAGACATAGTGATTGAGGGAATGGTGGCAGAGCAGCCTCAGGGTTTCCTGGAGGATGATTGACTCGCCTGCTCTTGACCCACATCACTGTGGCTTCGGGGCAGGTTTTGAGACGGAGACTTCTTTAGTTGCTCTCATGGCTGATCTCCGTTTGCAAGAACTGGGTAAGGGACATGTATATCTTACCATCTTTCTTTACTTCTCCGCTGCTTTCAAGACAGTTAACCACTCCATTCTGCAGAAACAACTTGTGCAGATACAGTCTATAGGGCTGCCACCTGCAGACTGGGACATTTCTGGCAATCCAGGGTGAGGCCTGGGGAGGGCAGGGTTTGGGGAGGGCAGGGGACCTCAATACAATATAATATTATATCATCCACCCTCCAAAGCTACCATTTCTCCAGGGGAAGTGATCTCCAGTCTGGAGACGAGTTGCAATTCCACAAAATCTCCAGGTTCCTCCTGGAGGTTGGCAACCCTAACAGTCTGCCCCACAATGAAGCATTTCCCCGGTATAAAATGTTGGACGGATGGATATGATCTGCCTGGCAAAAAAATGCAACATTAAGGGATGAGACTGTGTGTCCAAAACACTTAAACAAATGTGCATTGAATTACACAAAAGTTGACTGAACAGGACTACATGTCTTGCCTCCCTATTATAGTTTCTCAGGCACAGGATCTCGTGATGGTCTCCCAGCCCGGCTCAGCTGAAGGCACCGAAGGTGGCTCTGTCACGCTGCGTTGCTCCTACAACACTACCGCCGAGCCAAAGGTTGGCAGCTACCAATGGGTGAAGGATCCAGGCCTGGCGGTCAAAAACTCCACCCCACAATTTACGGGGAGGGTGAATTGCACCTCCGACCAGCTCTTCCTCTTGGACAGGAGAGCAGATTTGGAGATACGGGATCTGAGGCATTATGACTCGGGGATATACAGATGTGTGGTGAACGTCCACGGTCTATGGGAAGCCTCCGGGAACGGGACTAAGCTCCAGGTGGTGAAAGCAGCAGGAGGTAAGATGGTTCATTTCGGCAGAAGGAAAATAATTGGTCGGAGTGGAGGAAGAAGCTGGAGAGCCAGTGTGATGTAGTGGTTAGAGTGCCTGGCTAGGATCTTGGAGGCCCGGGTTCAAAACCCCCACTTTCTCATGGAAGCTTGCGGGGTGAGTTTGGGCCAGTCACACCCTGTCAGCCTAACCTGCCTCAGGGGTTGTTGTGAGGGTAATGGAGAAGAGGAGAACAATGAGAGCCACTTTGGGCCCACAGTGGGGCCCACAGTGGGGCCCTAGTTAGGCATACACTACGCAAGTAGACGGCAGAAGGAAAATAATTGGTCGGAGTGGAGGAAGAAGCTGGAGAGCCAGTGTGATGTAGTGGTTAGAGTGCCTGGCTAGGATCTTGGAGGCCCGGGTTCAAAACCCCCACTTTCTCATGGAAGCTTGCGGGGTGAGTTTGGGCCAGTCACACCCTGTCAGCCTAACCTGCCTCAGGGGTTGTTGTGAGGGTAATGGAGAAGAGGAGAACAATGAGAGCCACTTTGGGCCCACAGTGGGGCCCACAGTGGGGCCCTAGTTAGGCATACACTACGCAAGTAGACTACTGTAAACTGCTCTGAGACCAATTAGGGGTTATGAGCGGTATAGAAATTGAAATAATAATAATAATAATAATAATAATAATAATAATAATAATAATAATAAAAACAAACAAACCTTGGACTGGAAGTCTGTGTGACATGAGAGATCCATATTCAGATCTCCCAGTGTTTTGTTTTGACTGGAAAAGCGGCGATGGTGAGAACTGCAGTGCTGAGGGGGACTCTTTTAGTCCTTTAAAGGTAAAGGTTTCCCTTGCTCGAAAACCAGTCGAGTCCGACTCTAGGGTTGCGGTGCTCATCTCCGTTTCAAAGCCGAAGAGCCAGCGCTGTCCGAAGACGTTTCCATGGTCATGTGGCCGGCATGACTAAACACCAAGGCGCACAAAACGCTGTTCCCTTCCCACCAAAGTGGTCCCTATTTATCTACTTGCAATTTCTTGCTTTCGAACTGCTAGGTTGGCAGGAGCTGGAACTAGAGACGGGAGCTCAGTCCGTCATGTGGCGCACTCGGGTCTCGAACTGCTGAACTACCGACCTTCCACAGCCTGCAGTTCAGCGTCTTAACCACTTGAGCCATTTAATTCATGCCATTTTCTGAGCTAAATTATTCCCCACCTGAATCTGTACCATGAGGGGAGGGAATATGAGTATGAGTAGAATCATAGAATCACAGAGCTGGGCCCTACAGGCCATCTAGTCCCACCCCCTGCTCAATGCAGGATTAGCCTAGAGCAGGGGCGGCCAGACTCACTTAACGTAAGATTCACATAGAATAAACATCAGATGTCTGAGAGCCGCAAGACAATATTACACACACATTTTTATTAGCATTAAATGAGAATGCCAAAACTAAAAAAGGGGTAAAAACAGATACTGAGAATGATATTTATTTGTCCAATGATATTTATTTGTCAAAGAGAGAGAGAGAGAAAGAGACAGAGAGAGAGAAGTGAAAAGAAAGAATGAAAGAGGCGGAAAGAGAGAAAGAGAGAGAAACAAAAAAAGCAAATAGATGGGGAAGTGTGGGAGGGGGAAGGAAGGAAAAGAGAAAGGAAGGAAGGAAGGAAGGGAGAAAGAGAGAAAAAGAGAAACAGAGAAAGAAAGGTGGAAAGAACACTGGCTGGGGAAGGAAAGACTGGTCGGGGAGGCCTGCCTCCCCTTCACTTCTCCAGCTGCCCTGTCAGGAGCCGCACAATATGTGTGAAAGAGCCACAGTTTGGCCACCCCTGGCTTAGAGCATCCCTGACGTGTTTGTCCAGATGCTGCTTAAGGACTGCCAGTGAAGGGGAGCTCACCGCCTCCTGAGGCAGCTGATGCCACTGTTGCACAACTCTTACTGTAAAAAAGTTTCTCCTAATATCCAGCCAATACTTTCCCGCCCTTAATCTAAACCCATGATTGCGAGGTCTCTCCTCTGCTGCCAATAGGAACAGCTCCCTGCCCTCCTGTAAGTGACAGCCCTTCAAATACTTGAAGAGAGCAATCATGTCTCCTCTCAACCTCCTCTTCTCCAGACTAAAGATTCCCAAGTCCCTCAGGCTTTCCTCACAGGGCTTGGTCTTGTTCACTGAGAGAGAATTGGGCTAAATTATGAAGTGTTAACGGCATTTCTGCATGGTGATAGACTGGCAGGTATGCAACTGATCAATTTCTATATGTCAGAGAGATGAAGGGGCCTCCAGTTATGCTGGAACGACAGAATTAAAAAAGGATCTATTAAGCTACAGAGTGCCCGGACCTGGATAGCCGAGGCTGGTCTGATCTCATCAGACCTCCAAGGAATACCAGGGTTGTGACGCGGAGGCAGGCAATGGCAAACCACCTCTGAATGTCTCTTGCCTTCAAAACCCTACGGAGTCTCCATGCCAGCTGTGACTTGATGGCCAAAAAAAAAAAAAAGGTTATGGAGTGTCATTTGGCTGCCAGTCCTTTGCCAGCCATTTGCAGTAATGTCACAGGATGTTTGCTAGCATTCCAACTGCTACGGGGAAGTGCAAGTTCCACTGACAGTGCCCCTACTAGGTAGGAAAAGTGTGTGGTCAGCTTCCATGGTCTAAGGGGATTGATCTTCAAGTGATAAAAGCAGGTGAGCCGATGTGGAATTACAGATGCGTGGGTTCTGTGGGAGGTGGAAGAGGTGTGTTTATAAAAGGCACTGAATAACCAGAGGACATTTGTATCCGTTGGGATAGGAATGGGATCTAAAGCAAGAAACTTGGAAGCTAGAATTATTACATTGTCACAGGGTAAAATCCCAAAGGTGCCCACATGTTCAAAAAGGTTGGGGACTCCTGCACTAGTGGAAGAGGATGTGTGAACAAAGTGCAATGAAGTTTCTTCCAAACTGGCCCTACTGCTCTAAGTATCAGAGTTAGTCACTTATTTAGAAAATTTATGCACCATCTCTTCAGAGACCGGTTAATTGCAGCTAGACCCGGCCTTATCCTTAGCAATCGCAGGTAGAGGGACCTTTAGCCTGATCCTGCAATTCCTAGATGATCGTGTCCTCCTTACAATTTTTTCTCCTCCCATGTTTGGAATTGATCAGGACCCGGAGATGCGCAGCTAGGAGACAAGATGGTGCTCGCCTGGCTCTTCCTGCGTGGCCTTCTTTACACCTTGGGGATCGCCACTGTGGCTCTGCTGACACATCTGCATTATAGAAAGACAAGTAAGTCTCCAGACCCCCGCTCCATAGGGATGCCCGTCTCCAGGTGGTCGTTGGAGATCTCCTGGAATTACAGCTCATCTCCAGACTACAGAGATCAGTTCCCCTGGAGAAAATGGAGGCTTTGGAGGGTGGACTTTGTGACACTGTACCCTGCTTAGGTCCTTGTCCTCCCCAGGCTCCACCTCCAAGCCCCCAGGAGTTTTCCAAGCTGCAGCTGGCTTGGCAACCCTACCCCCACACCCCCTGCTGGAGTCCAGGGTGACCTGGCGACCCTATCCCTCTGGTTCCTTCAATGATGGAGAAGCCAGCATTTTCCAACCCAGTGAAAGTGAACAAGACTTACAAACCAGCCTTCAAACTTCTTCCTCTTCTTCTTCTTGTTGTTGTTGTTATTATTATTTATTGTCAAGTCACAACTGATTCATGGTGACCTCTCATGGGGTTCTCAAGGCAAGACATGTTCAGAGGTGGCTTGCCATTACCTGCGTTTGGATAGCAACCCTGGACGTCCTTGGTGGCCTCCCATCCATGTACTAACCTGGGCCGACCCTGCTTAGCTTGCGAGATCTGGCTGGACAGAGCTAATCAGCTGACTTAAACATTTAAATGCAAAGGTATCACAGTAGGGCCGTGGTCACACACACACACTAAACAATCCACTTTAAATCTGCTTTCAATGCACTTTCCATCTGGATTGTTCATAAAGATGCGACATTACTTGCAAGAGTGGCCTTGTGATTTCTTTTTGCTCTGCATTTAGGAAAAAACAATTGACTCATGTCTCTCTCTCTCTCTCTCTCTCCCCCTCCCTCCCTCCCTTATTCTAGTTTCCCAGAAGGTCCAGAAGAGGCAAAGTAACTACATAGAGAATGAATATAGAACAGCAATGGGGGACTACACCAGCGACCTCCTCTCGAGTAGCCGTACCAAGAAACCTCAGCTCTCCACTCCGAAGCTCCAAACCAGAAGAGACATTGCACGTTCCGTGTCTGGAGCTCCCCCCCCACTGCCTTTAAAAATTTGATTAGCAGGTACCACAGGGGGCCAGATTTGAACTGGGACTATGATATAATGGGATCAAGGGCTTAAGCTTCCCACCAGGTTCTTTTTTCACTCTAAAACTGGCCCCAGGGAGTGGCTCTTTCCTCCAATGGACCTGATAATTGAAATTTTAAAAGCGTTGGGGCTCCTGGTGTCCTCTCTAATTTGGCCAGAAGCCTCTTCTGCCATTGAAAAGCTGAGGAATCCAACATCATGGGGGAGGGTATAAATCTACTCCATCTGTGGTAGGGTTACCAACCTCCAGGGGGTGGCTGGGGATCTCCTGCTAGCACTTTTATATGCTTTTCATGAACTGTTTTAGAAATTTTATGATATCTGGATGTTAGTATGCTTTTATTTGTGTAAGCTGCCCTAAGCCTGCTTAGGCGGGGAGGGTGGGGTACAAATTTGAATAAATAAATAAACAGAGTTCCCCTGGAGAAAATGGCTGCCTTTAAGGTGGGCTCTATGGCATTATACTCCACTGAAGATCCTCCCCTCCCCAAACCCCGCCCTCCTCAGGCTCCACCCCCAAAATCTCCAGGTATTTCCCAACCTGGAGCTGGCAATCCAAATCAGCGGATGCCATAATATCTCTTCCAGCATATCCTGAGACAGGGCTCTTTTTGGGCAGGAACGCACAGGAACGGAGTTCTGGCTGGCTCCCGAGTTGGCCACGCCCAGCAGGAGCTCATTAGCATAATAGGCCAATCCCAATAACAGAAACTCATTAGGATTGGCTACATTAGGGGTGTGTGGCCTAACATGCAAAGGAGTTCCTGCTACAAAAAAACCCCAGGGTTTTGACAACAAACAAGATAAACAGAATATGAAGGGAAAGGTGAGTGTGGCTGGAAGACCACACTTCTGGTAACATGGCGGTGTGGCCTAATGTGCTAATGAGCGGTGCTGTCAGGGGTGTGGCCTAATATGCTAATGGATGTTGCTGTTGGGTGTGGCCTATTATGCTAATGAGTTCCTGCTGGGCTTTTTCTACAAAAAGAGCCCTGGATGGACATTGATTTTCACAAATGCCACAACAGCAAACATTTAGGGAAATGAAGATGGAGTGATATGAAACTACTGTACTGAGTCAGGGTACTTGTCCGTCTAGCTCTTTCTTATCTGCTCAGGTTGGCAGTGGCCTGCTGGCGAAGTAGGGTCCTCCCTAGGGGTGCCAGGCTTCTCACTATGACGGGAGACCTCCTCCCAGCAACCCCCCACTTCCCGCTGCCACTCCGTTGGCCGGTGGGAAGAAAAATGAATGGGGGAAGACATTGCTGTCAGCCAGAAAATATTGAGTAGAGATACGTGAAGAAATGCAGAAGATACTAAAATTTAAGTTTGCGATGGACCCCCAAAAGGTATGTTATTAAATATCATTCCAAGCAGCAATATTACAAGAATACATCGTGAATTATTTAATTATATGGTGATGGCAGCAAGGGTAGTGTTTCTGGCAAGATGGAAGGCAGAAAAATGTCCAGAACTGAAGGGATGGAAAAATTAAATGAATATGCAACAATGGCAAAATTAACATCATATGAACATAATGGACTGATTTCGGAATTCCAGGAAAAATGGAAAGTAATTTTTAATTATATAGCTGAAATCTAAGACTAAATTTTTAAAACACAAAATGATAAAAAGATAGGGTCAGGCAATATATGTATAAAAAAGGAATGTTACACATGAAGTAATTAGGGAAAAGAAGTAATTTGGGAAAGACAGAATAAACTCAAACAAAAGTATAAAATCAAGGGTCTTTATAAGTAAGTTTCTATGCAAGTAAGTCCTGATTAACAAATAGCCTAGGGCAGTTTTACTGGTATTTGTAGCTTCTTTCTGTTGTAGATGATGCAGTTGTAGATTATTCATGATGGTTTAAGCTTATGCTTATATATAATTTGATTGTTTATGCTATTTGTATGATTGTAGTTATTTTTGTGTTGATAAAAAAAGAAAAAAATTGCCGTTGGTGCGATGCCATGATATCATTTCAAGGGGAAACCTGGAACTGGCATCACGCCATTCTACGAGTTGCAGGAAGTGCTCTGGTTTTACCACAGAGTTTCCGGTGATTCCTAGAGAGGCATGACATCACATCCATTCCCCCCCCAGATGAGATATCATACCATCTCACTAAGAGCACCCCCCATGTCCCTGCCCCCCTCTCCCACCTACTGTAGCCTTTCCCACCATCTGCTTTGACTGGAGATGGTGGGGCTTGATCTGGGATCCTTCCACCAGCAAAGCTAGGGGTGCCAACTCTGGGTTGGGAAATTCCTGTGGATTTGAGGGAGGGGCAGTTGGAGAGGAAAGAGAATGTGATGGGGAGGGAGCTCAGTGGGGTATAACACCATGCAGTCTACTCTCCAGTCCAGAGCAGCCATCTTTTCCAGTGGAACTGCTCTCTGCAGTCTGGAGATCAGTTGTAATTCTGGGAGATCTTCGGACCCTACCTGGAGGATAGGAAAAAATAGCAAAAACTGTGTATCAACAATAGTATAACAAAACAGAAATGTATATGCTGAATATGGAATGAAGAAACAAACCTTATATCTAATAGTAATTCCTATAACCAGAGGTCATTTCGGGGGGGATCGCGGGGGATCGCATTTCCCCCGGGTGAGGTATGGGGGGCGGGGCACATGACGAAGCCCCGCCCCCCGCTTCCGGCCGCCCCGCTTCCGGTCCTCATTCAGCCAGGAGGAGGCAGGAGAAGAGGGAGGGTAAGTTGCTTCCTCCCTGCCTCTCCCAATCCCTGCCTGCCTGGGGCCAGGGAGGGCCTTCGCGGGGCTTCCTTGCACTCCCGCCGGCTTTGCAGGTCCACCGCTGGGCCCCTCATGGGGCTCGGCAGTGGAGCTGCAAGGCGGGCAGCAGCGGCCAGGACCATTGGGGGCGGGGTGTGTGGCCTTATGACACACTTCCGGTGATGTCAGGGTGTGTGGCATATGCTAATGAATTATGCTAATGAGCTCCCCTAGCTCTTTTTCTACAAAACGACCCCTGCCTATAACAGTAAGAAGGACATCATAATCATATAAACATACATTCACAATGGTGTAAACAACAATCAAAGGAATGGCGCAAAAAGTCTAATAAGTGTTCAAATTGTTGCTCCAGAAAGATGGTTCCGAATGAGAAGATCTTGAAGATTCACATTAAATTCTCTAGCGAGCGAGCGAACTGGGCTGGTCTCGTTTTGCGCTGAAGCTTTTTCGAAGAAGAACCAACATTCCTATCTGTTCTATTAAAAGTTCACAACATTTATCATGACACTAAAACTTGGCCCCTGCCACACGGGGGGGGGGGGCACCGGCAAAGTGCGGCTTTTTAAAGCCGCACCAAAAAAGACACGCGGCGGCGGGATCACATAGATCCCCTAAGCCGCCGCGCAGGTCCTCCCTGGTATGATCAGATGCCGGGGGGAAGTTACTGAAGGGAGGCTGCCGAACTGCGCATGTGTGCACATGCACAGTTCGGTCGGGAGCCTGGATTGCTCCGGATGAGGGGGGGGGAAGTACGGTCGAAGTGCGGCTTTTTAAAACCGCATCAAAAGAAACACGCGGCGGCGGGATCACATAGATCCCCCGAGCCGCCGCGCAGCTCCTCCCCGGCACGATCAGATGCCGGGGGGAAGCCACTGACGGGAGACCGAGACTGCCGAACTGCGCATGTGTGAGTATGTGCAGTTTGGCCAGGAGCCTGGATTGCTCCAGAAGATGGACGCGCCGGCGATTGCATGGCCACACTTGCTGCGGTGTACCCGGTAAGTCCTCCTGTTGTTTTCTTTTTACAGTGCGTTATTGGCCTGAAGAAACGGATCGGGGACGGGTGCGAGCTGATTCCCAGATGTTGCGGTGTGCTTGCGCCCTTTTGCTGCGCCCCCGATCTGTCCCTCTCCAGGGCCAAAACCTCCCGTGTGACAGGGGCCAATAAAGAGTAAAATCCCAATTATCAATGCATTACCTGTGTCAAAATTCAAGAGGGAGCATTACCACTCATTTCCTATATCAGTCTGTCTCCATGCAGAAGCATCACTTGTGAAAGCCACTCCCATACAACGCAATACATGCTTCCGGCTCAGAGGTTCCCAGATGTCTCCAATTACTCACTTCAAAGTACATTTAAGCAGTATTTCTGAAGGAATTTTTCAACATGTCAACAATGCATCCAGTTACAAAAAACATGCATAATCTATATTCTGATTCAACACTCAAGGATGCATAGACTACATCTTAAAAATCCACTTTGCCTCCTGCTGTAAAAGCAGTTTGGACACATCACAATTATTGTATCTCTGTTTGTTATATTTGAATATAACAAAAAATATTAAGGAGTCAGCCTCATGTTGGGGAAAACCTGGAGATTTGGGGGCTGGAGCCTGAGGAGCGGGGTTTGGGGAGGGGAGGGACCTCAGCAAGGTATAATGCCATAGGGTGCTTTCACACATGCTAAATCATGCAGTTTCCATCCAGTTTGTCAGTAGATTTTGCCAATTTACACACAGGGTGATTTCCCACAAGCGCTGCTCCGTGCTCACTCCTCCCTTTTGCCCCATGGTACGTGTCAATTTCACACAAGCTGCTGCGCGGCCGCATTTTGCCCCACAGCTTCGTGTGATTTTCCCCGCGTCTACTCAATCCTCAAAAAACAGGATTGAATACACGTGGGGGAAATCGCACGAAGCTGCGGGGCAAAATGCGGCTGCGCAGCAGCTTGTGTGAAACTGACACGTACCATGGGGGCAAAGAGAAGAGTGAGCGTGGAGCAGCGCTTGTGGGAAATCACCCACAGTGAAATCCAGTTGCAAAGTGCATTGCAAGTGGGTTGAAAGCGCATTATTTTGTGTGTGTGAAAGCACCCATTGAGTCCAGTCTCTAAAGTAGCCATTTTCTCCAGGGGAGCTGATCTTGATCAAGTGGAAAAGTGTGGGATCTCTAGGTGCCACCTGGAGGTTGGCATCTCTAGTGGTAGGTGGCTACCAAGGGCAGGGCCTTCTCTGTGGTGATGCCGAGAGCCAGTTTGGTGTAGTGGTTAGGAGCGCGGATTCTAATCTGGGAGAACCGGGTTTGATTCCCCACTTCTTCACATGCAGCTGCTGATGTGACTTTGGGTCAGTTACAAGTTCTTTCAGAGCAGTTCTATCATGAGCAGTTCTTGAGAGAGCTCTCTCAGCCCCACCTACCTCACAGGGTGCCTGTCGTGGGGAGGGGAAGGAAAGGGATTGTAAACCACTCTGAGACTCCTTCGGGTAGTGAAGGGCGGGGTATAAATCCAATATCCTCCTCCTCCTCCTCCTCCATCAATCATCATCATCATCATCATCAGTGGAACACTCTGTCTCCCCCCCCGTGCTTGTTTATTTCATTACCTATCAATACCACTTTCTTGTTCCTCCCATGGAACTGAACTGATTTGGCTGCTCTTTTCAGTGGCTGATGAACGGGCTCAGTTTTAGTTCTGTTTTGATTTGCTGTTTTATCTTATAAATAGGTTTGCATAGGTTGTAAGCCAGCTCAAGAACCAAACTTAGTGGGCAGGATGCAAATGTTTCTAAATATCTAGGTTGCGATTCCGGCTGTTCTGTATTAATGGTTCACCCACCCACCCACCCCGCTTTCTGGTATATCGAGCAGCTTCCTCACCACAAGATTTCTAACTATGGACCTGCGACAGATAGGAAAGGAGCCATTTTGCATATCAGAGAACATGTAGCCAGGGTGGGGCCAGTGGTGCATTACTGCACTTGAAGCACCGTTTTGCCTTGTGTGTGAGTGTGTGTAAAGTGCTGTTAAGTTACAGCTGACTTATAGCAACTCCAACAAGGGGCTTTTGAGGCAAGTGAGAAGCCGAGGTGGTTGGCCATTGCCTGCCTCTGCAGAGTCTTCCTTGATGGTCTCCTGCTTAGTTTCCAAGATCTAATAAGATTACGATTGCTGGTCGCTCTTGGCAACAAGTGGGGGAGGAGGGACTTACTGGGAGCAAGGAGGAGGCCCAGCCAACATTGCAGTCATGTGTCTATGTCACTTATGACGTGACCCGGAAGTGACATCATCATGCAGTGGCATCACGGAAATGGTCTGGTATTTGGGCAAAAAGCTCTATGGTAAAGTTGGCTTCTACCACAGAGATTTTGCCCAAATATCAGAGTGTCGCCTCAGCATCGCCAACGTGATGATGTCACTTCTGGGTCATGTTGGAAGTGATGTGGACATGTTGCTGCAATGTCAATTGGGCCTCGCTCTTTTTTGGAGTAAGTCTCCCCACCCCCCACCCCGGCCAGCTGACCGGTGGAAGGGTAGTGGGGCTGGGCAGTGTGGGACTCCTGCCTCCACTGGGGAGTCTGGCAACTGTAGAGGAGATAGGGCTATACCAGTGGTGGCGAACCTATGGCATGGGGGCCAGAGGTGGCACTCCGAGCCCTCTCTGTGGGCACACGTGCCATCGCCCCAGCCAGGCCCAGACCATCATTTAAAGTGTCGAATTCTCTGCCAAATAATTTTAAGTAAATGAAAGCATTTGGGATTGCTTTCCTTACTTTGTTTGGATCATCTTAAGTTAATGTATGAGTTATATTTTCTAAAGTAAAACCTCAGTATTCAGGTTAGATTGCTGTGTTGGCACTTTGCGATAAATAAGTGGGTTTTGGGTCGCAGTTTGGGCACTCGGTCTCTGAAAGGTTCGCCATCACTGGGCTATACTATAACATTCTACATCTTTAAGATCTACTTAAGATCTTTACTTAAGTTGTGGCCCGGCACTTAACCTATGACCCAGAACTTTATATTTAAAGAATGGGAACCTGTTTTTAGAATATGAAAATTCCTGGTTGTGGTGTTGTGACAACTCCATTCCTTTAATCCAGGCAAGTGTTTTAGACTGCCTTAGTCCACTCCAGGACTTCATGTGGGCAGGAAGAGGGAAAAAGGAAGTTGTATTCATTGTCCCTCCAGACAGAGAAATAACTGGACTTAGTAAATTGTGCTCCTGTCTGAAACCATGCTGCTGTCTTATTTTGATACCAAGCATTAAGAACATAACACTGGTTAATAACGATCTCTCGCTCTCTTTTGCTACTGTGCATTTCCATTTATTAACAGGCATGTCTATGCAGCTCATAGGCTTTTAGACAATATGAAGTTATATAAAATACAAAATTATATAAAACACAAGTTTTAAGATAAAATACAAAAGCTAAACCTCTTATAGTCCCCAAACTTTACACCAACAGATTAACAACACAGCAAAGGGGTCAGCTGCGGTGGCTCAAGTGGTTAAGACGCTGAACTGCAGGCTGTGGAAGGTCAGTAGTTCAGCAGTTCGAGACCCGAGTTTCCGCATGACGGAGTGAGCTCCCGTCTCTAGTTCCAGCTCCTGCCAACCTAGCTGTTCGAAAGCAAGAAATTGCAAGTAGATAAATAGGTACCACTTTGGTGGAAAGGTAACAGCGTTCTGTGCGCCTTGGTGTTTAGGCATGCCGGCCACATGACCATGGAAACGTCTTCGGACAGCGCTGGCTCTTCGGCTTTGAAACGGAGATGAGCACCGCAAACCTAGAGTCGGATTCGACTGGCTTTCGAGCAAGGGAACCTTTACTTTTATCTAAAAATTATAAACCCTTCTCAAGATGGGTAGCCATGTCAGTCTGTCTGTAACATCAGAAAAGAGTAAGAGTCCCATAGCACCTTAAGGACTAACAAAATTTGTGGCAGGGGGACGAGCTTAAACCCTCATGAAAGCTTAAACCCTGCTCAAGTGAAGTAGAAGGCTAGACTTCTAGAGCAATGATCAGTCCTGGGTATAAATCACTATCTCAAAGCCAGGGTGTCACAGATATGAGTTTGGCAACTGTCAGAGTGACATCTCTGTCATTACCTTAAAGATGTTTAAGCAGATGGTAGTTTCTAAAACTGGGGTCCCCACCAATGCTCCCTCTAAGCTGTGGAGGGTTGTGAGCAAAAATTCTACTTTATGAGCTACCGGCATTAAAGTTGTGAGCAAGCGATTTGGCAGCTGCATAAATTAGTTTGCCCTGGAGCCATCCTTCCTGAGCTAAGACAAAAATGTGTGAGCCGGAGGCTATAAAACTGTGAGCTAGCTCACACTAACTCAGCTTAGAGGTAATACTGGTCCCCACCCTTTCCGACCCTGTGGGCACCTTTGGAATTCTGACACAGGGTAGTGGACACGCAACCACAAGATGGTTGCTGTGGGAGGCAGAGCCATATATACCCAGAGGAAGTCTAAATGCTGGGGGAGAAGAGGGGTAATTTTAAAAAGAGAAGTGAGAGAGACAATAAAACCAACCCGGGCGGCAGTTGCCGCTGAAGCAAAGTTATTTTGATCCGCACAGTCAATCCGATTTCCAATGTCCTCTCAGAAGTCATGCTGGAGAAGAACTCAAAATGGCTCCACCCACTTTCTGAAAACACTTTGTGGGTTCGTAGTAGGTGTCGGCAGTTTCTATGGCGCCCACAGGCATCACGTTGGGGACCTATACTCTAGAACTATTGGATGGCATCCTGGTGGAGCTGGCCGTGTATGTGTGATCTACAGCAGGGAAGTATATGGACCTACTGTCAAAACAATAGTGTCATGTGTACTTGTGAAGTACCATCTGGCAAGGAAAAACACACACACACACACACAGATGTCCTGTATCTTTAACAGAAGTTTAATGTATGTAAGGCAGTCCCATGTGGAGCCAAATAAGATCACCTGCTGTTTGCTGCAGATGAAACAGATATTAAAGGTATTGCTAGAAAAAAACAGTCCTGCTCCCACCTTTTACTGACAGAAAACAGGTTAGAAGGCTGGCAATATTGTTGTGGTCGTCAAACAACCCTCACAGTGGCCACTGAGAACACAGAGGGCATCCATTTCTTAAAGGTACAGGCACTGCTTCTATTATTGGGGGGGGGGGGAACATAACCCACCAATGGTTTTCAAGATTAAAACAATAAGTGGGTCCTAGCTTAAATCAAGGCTGAGTGCTCCCTGGAAGCTAAAACGACTAAGCTTACCTTAGCCCATCATACTTTGGTCACATTATGAAAATGGAAGCTCCCTGGAGATGGCAAGACTCACCTTGGTCACTTGAATGGAGAACCATCCCTGTGTGCCAAGCAGGGCTTTTTTGTAGAAAAAGCCCAGCAGGAACTCAGTAGCATAATAGGCCACACCCAACAGCAGAAATTCATTTGCTTATTAGGACACACCCCTGATCGCACAGCTCATTAGCATATTAGGCCACACCCCCATGTTACCAGAAGTGTGGTCATTCAGCCACACCCACCTTTTGCTTCTTATTCTGTTTACCTTGTTTGTTGTCAAAACCCAGGGCTTTTTTTGTAGCAGGAACTTCTTTGCATATTAGGCCACACACCCCTAATGCAGCCAGTCCTAATGAGTTTCTGCTGTTGGGTGTGGCCTGTTATGCTAATGAGCTCCTGCTGGGCGTGGCCAACTCAGGAGCCAGCCGGAACTCCATTCCTGTGCGTTCCTGCCCAAAAATAGCCCTGGTGCCAAGCAAAGCTGTCTGCTGTGGATGCCCTACCCTCGAACAACAGGTTTTACTTACTGCTCTTCATGAGCTGCTGCATTCCCCCCCCCCCTGGCTTTGTTTATTTACCACAGATGTTTCTATACCACTTCCACAGGACAAAGGAAACAAGAGTTCTTTTCCCCTTTTTCTTTCCTTTGTAGAGTAGCTTGGAGGCCTCTTTTCTGGAGGAAAGGCAGACAGAAACGTCAAAACAAACTTTCCTCCCCATCAGACTGATCACAAATGATAGCGAAGGTCTCTGACTGTCCTCTCCGCAGTGGCATCCCATCACCCTCGCTGTCTCTCACTGCATCTTGAGTTCAAATGGCGAGATATTTTCAGTTCTGTTTTCTTGAAGTAAAAAAAAAGAAGAGAAAAAGTAAGAGGTATGTCTTCAATCCAGAGAAACAGAGAGAAAGAGAGAAGAGGCCAGGCAACTGGCCCCTAACCACTGCAATCAACAAGGCTTTCGAGTCAAAGGTTGGGGGTTCCCATGCCGCCCTTTTGAGTGGCAGAGAGCTGCGGCTCCCGTGGCAGAACGCACATTTTGCATGCAAAGGGTCTTAGCTTCAGTCACTCCTCTCTAGAGCCTCCAGTGGAAAAAATCTCAGCAGAAGTGAAAAGTATGCAGACGGAGAGTGATTTCAGCTAAGCATACCTTTATTTAGTTCAGGACAAAGACAACTGACCGACTCGCAGGCCAGTTTATATATGTTCAGAAAACCCGCCACCAAGCATACCTAAACACACCCCCTACTCCCGATAGGCTATTTACAGTAACCGGGCGACCATTGGTCTCCCGGCTGGGAAGCTAGCCCTTTTGATTGGGCCGGCTAGGATCCTCCGGATCCTTTGTCTTTCGACTGAAGCTAACATAGGAATTGTGCCTGGCCAGCCCGGGCAAGTCCGGGCATGTCAGGCTTAATACATTACAAGAAGGCCGCATGCTGCCTCTAGCCCTGGTGAGCTGCTAACACAAGGGGTTGATGTGGATAAAGCTGCTTCATTTTTCCCATGCAAAATGTGTCACGGTCATAGAAAACGCAAACGCCTTGGTTCTTCACATCCATTCTGCTACCACTGTAGCCAGCCCACACAGGGGTGCTTACAGTGGCCACCTTCCAGGTGGGGCCTGGAGATCTCCTGGAATGATAATGGATCTCCAGGCAACAGAGGTCAGTCCCCCCGGAGAAAACGGCTACTTTGGAGGATGGATTCTATAGCATTATACCTGTTATGTATTAAGTTCTGCATTAGCTTGAGTTCTGAAACAGGATTGTAAATACACCAATCAGAGCTGCGCAATGTTTTGGAAGGAAGCACTCGGATTGGACCTTATATGTAAATAGTGATTGGTTGTTAGCTGACTTGTGGGCGTGGCTACCTAAGCCCGGACTGTTTAAAAGAGAGCCTGTTGCTCTATGTTTTTGTCTCGTTCTGATTTCTTCTAACTTCGTTAATAAAGCTGATTCACTGTTCACAAGCTGTGTTGAGTCTCGTACTTAACAATACCCCGCTGAGGCCCTCCCCTCCCTAAATGCCACCCCCCCAGATATCCAGGAATGTCCCCACACATCACTGGTAAACCCTATGCTTCCCCTGCCCCCAGGTTTTTCATAGTTGCGTGACAGATGAAAATGCCTCAGGTGAAGCTTTTTTAACTTAACACCTTTTATAAGGAAAAAGCTTAACGACAAATGAAAGTTTCTGCCACTTTAGAAAGGGAAAGACTGCACCTAGGGTAGCTAACCTCCAAGTAATAGCTGGAGAGCCATTTTATCACTGATCTCCAAGCACCAGAAAGCAGTTCACCTGGAGAAAATGGCCACTTTGGAAGGTGGACTCTATGGTAGGGTTGCCTGGCCTCTCCCTTCTGCTGGTGGGGGGACTGAGCTTCCCTTCCCGGAAGTGATGTCATTGCACAAGGCACGTTGCCAGGTGGACGCTCTAGTATCCATCCAGAAACACTATGGTACCATAGAGTCTTTTGGCCGAGTGCTAGAGCCCCCCCCCCCAGCACTGGGCACGTTGGTGTGATTTCGGCATTTCGGAGTGTCTCTGAACATGTGCAAAACACCTTTGCCTGTATCCAGCCATCCATGCGCACGAGGCAGAATTCTCTTCAGGGCCAGTCTTCCCTCTCATACTTAGCCACACTGTTTGACCAGGATCTGTTCTATGTTTGCCAACTCTGGGCTGGGAAACTCCTGGAGATTGGAGGCAGAGCCTAGGGAGGGAGCTCAGCAGGGATGTGATGCTATAGAGTCCACCCTCTGAAGCTTCCATTTTTTTCCAGGGGAACTGATCTCTGTAGTCTGGAGACCAGCTGTAATTCCTGGATAATTCCAGGATGGAGCTTGGCAGCCCCATGTTCAATCTATATCAGATGACGAATATTTTTACATGTTCAGAAGACCTAAGAGCCAGTTTTGTGTAGTGGTTAGGAGCACGGACTCTAATCTGAGAGAACTGGGTTTGATTCCCCACCCTTCCACATGCAGCTGCTGGTGTGACCTTGGGTCAGTCACAAGTTCTCTCAGAGCTGTTCTCTCAGGAGCAGTCCTTGAAAGGACTCTCTCAGCCCCACTTACCTCACAGGGTGTCTCTTGTGGGGAGGGGAAGGGAAAGGGATCGTAAGCCGCTCTGAGACTCCTTCAGGTAGTGAAGGACGGGGTATAAATCCAATCTCTTTTTCTCTTCTTCTCTAAATCCAGAACATCCCACTCTGAAGTGTACTATTTTCAACACACACATATACAATTTGTAGAAAGTAGGGATTTTTTTTTTTTTTTTACAATGTAGGACTGGACAGGAGGGAACCCAGGTTCAAATCAACACCCTGCCATGAATCTCACCAGATATCGATAAATTATCTCTCAGCCTAATCCACATCACACGGCTGGTTTCTTTTTAAAATCTCATTTAGTTGTTGGATTTTAGGGTTTTTTTCCTTGTTTCCCCCCCTATCTTTTTGAAAGAAACTTTAAAAAAAATCACTCTGCCTTGAATCTCACCAGATAACGATAACGTTATCTCTCAGCCTAAACCACCTCACATGGCTGTTCTGAGGGTAAATCAGAGAAGAAAAGAACTATGTATGGAGCTCTATGGAGAGTGTGAGGTAATAATAGATGGGAAATATCAAAAGTAAGTGATATTTCTTCTGGCTTTACATCTGTGGACTCTGGCAGATGTCCACAAGATGTAAATGCTGGCCAGGCCCCTCAAAGTGAAGCCAATTGTCTAACCTCTTCTCTTTACGAAACAAAGAATCCTGGTTCCTCTGTGTTCTTGGAGGAGCAGCTATCTGGCCCTGCCCTCCCGGCACTGTTGTGGGTGATGTGGTTGTCTGGTCCAGTGGAGCAGAACATTCATCCTGCCAGGTGCAGCAGGCCCACAAACTCTGGTCTTGTGGGTACCGCCCCGCTTATTTTCCATCCTGCGTGATCTCAGATTGTGGTAGAAACGCAGGATCCTGTCCTCCCAGACCCCATCGACTAAACCCCACAACACTGCACAGCACATTTTGTTGGGGTGGGGAAGTTGTGACTTTTTTCAGGGTCCAATTGGCAACCTCTGGGAGATCTCCTAGAATTACAATCTAGTTCTAGACTACAGAAATCAGTTCCCTTGGAGGAAATGGCTGAGAAGAAGAAGAGGAGGAGGAGGAGGAGGAGGAGATTGGATTTATACCTCGTCCTTCACTACCTGAAGGGGTCTCAGTGGTTTGCAATCCCTTCCCCTCCCCACAACAGACACCCTCTGAGGTAGGTGGGGGTGAGAGAGCTCTTTTGAGGACTGCTCTTGACAGAACACCTCTGAAAGAACTTGTCAGTGACTCAAGGTCACACCAGCAGCTGCATGTGGAGGAGTGGGGAATCAAACCCGGTTCTCCCAGATTAAAGTCCATGCTCCTAACCACTACGCCAAACTGGCTCTCAGATAACATTGGCCTCCCCTGCTTTAAACGCCCTATGGCACTATTTACACCTTGGGAGTGGCACCAGCTTCCTTCAGAACGATTTGCCACCCTTCTCCTGGTAGGAGCTTACTGTGTGTTGGATTGTAATCACTCACCGTTGCTGTCATTAGGAATTTTAGATGAGTTACTCTACTTTTACTTTTTTTAGAATTTAACTTTGAGATCAACATTTTAATTGGATTATTGCTCTGGTGTTTATGTACTGTTTTAAAATATGATGTAAGATGCCCTGAACCCATTTGCAGGGTTGGTCAGGATAAAAATCCCCCAAATAAATAAATAAATAAATAAATGTGGTCATTTAAGTGTGTATTTTAAATCTGAGTTTGTAAACTGCTTTGAGTCATGGGAGAAAGTACGGTATAAATATTTTAATTAACAGGAAGGAAGGAAGGAAGGAAGGAAGGAAGGAAGGAAGGAAGGAAGGAAGGAAGGAGCTGGAACCTAGATACCTATTTTGTTCAAGGCCCACTGCTGGACCTCCTGATGGCACCTGGTATTTGTGGCCACTGTGTGACACAGAGTGTTGGACTGGATGGGCCATTGGCCTGATCCAACACTGGCTTCTCTTATGTTCTTATGTTCTTAAGGACTTAACGGAGCTTGGATAGACACCCGTCCACCTAGCTGGGTGGAGAGTACATTTGAGTGTATGCGAAGAACAGAATTGCCAGTATTTGGAAGGCACAAATCTTATAATGGGTAGGCCCACACAAAGGCGGGCAGGGTCAAGGGCAGATCTCAGCAGGGTCCCTGATCAGCAAAACAGACAGAACGTTCCTAACCCCTCCTGCCAATGTTGTTAATCCTATTGGCAACGCAAACGAAGTTTTCATAATGCTCTGGAAAAGCTGCTAATCTGATCAGCAACATGCACAGAACTTTCTAAACAACCATCTCCCGTAACCTGATGATAGCTTCTCGTGCATTCAGCCGCATGCAAAGACCTTTTCATGCATTGCACGATTCTAAAGGGAGAACATGACAAATGTAATTGTACGGGGAAGGTTCTAAAGAAGCTAAAATTGGCTGTGGGCTCCTTAGGGTTGTCAGCTCAGGGTTGGGAAATTCCTGGAGATTTAGGGGTGGAGTTTGGTAAGGGCAGGGTGTGGGGAAAGGAGGGGCCTCAGTGGAGTATAATGCTGTAGAGTCCACCCTCCAAGGCAACCATTTTCTCCAGGGGAGCTGATCTCTGTGGTCTGGAAACCAGTTTAACTTCTGGGAGGTTTCAGTGCTGTTCAAATCCTTTTAAGTACCCAACAGTCAGCTAGCCTGGGTTTATTGCTCTACAATGTATGAAATGGCCCTGAACATACTGAAGTTGATGGGCAATATATGTGGTATATATGCAAGTGTGAGTTGATATTTCAGAACGGCTACCTTTCTGTGTGTGTTTGAGTCCAGTGGCACCGTCAAAGTTTGGTGTAGTGGTTCACAGTGTGAACTCTAATCTGGGAGAACCAGGTTTGATTCCCCACGCCTCCATGTGCAGCTGCTGGTGTGACCTTGGGTCAGTCACAAGTTCTTTCAGAGAGCTGTTGTCTCAAGAGCAATCCTCAAAAGGGCTCTCTCAGCCCCACCTACCTCACAGGCAGGGTTGCCTCTAGGCTGAGTTAGTGTGAGCTAGCTCACAGTTTTTTAGCCTCCAGCTCACACAGTTTTGTCTTAGTTCAGGAAGGATGGCTCCAGAGCAAACTAATTTATGCAGTAGCCAAATTGCTCACTCACAACTTTAATGCCGGTAGCTCACAAAGTAGAATTTTTGCTCACAAGGTTCCACAGTTTAGAGGGAGCATTGCAGTCACAGGGTGTCTGTTGTGGGGAGGGGAAGGGAAAGGAGATTGTAAGCAACTCAGACTCCTTTGGGTAGTGAAGGGTGGGGTATAAATCCAATCTCCTCCTCCTCCTCCTCCTCCTCCTCCTCCTCTTCTTCTTCAGTTCTGGGTATAAGTTTTCATGTGCCTGCACAGAAAAGCTTATACCCAGAATTAAACTTTGTTGGTCTTATAGGTGACACACTGGACTCAAACTGTGGCTGAGGTCAGACTGGCGGTTTGAAGCCCGAGGGAGTCATGGCACAAAAGACCCGGAACAACTTGTTCCGGGTATTCCTGGTCACACTGCACCGACTGATGCGGGAGCATACCAGGGAGGAGGCGCAAGGGAGCATTCACACTGTTGGCCCATCCCTGGTGGAGGCGCGGCTATAAGTGGCTTTTTCTCACTCCGCCGACGTATGCCTATGTGCATACGCAATTATCAATGCAGCTTGTTTGCACGGCTTTTAGCATTCACGTGCTCTCCAGGTTTTGCTACCACTTTCACCTGGTATCTTTTAAACTCAGGAGGGAAGCGTTACAAGACGGGTTGAGTACGGCTGGGGAACGCCTGACAGATGTGCCTGTGTGAACGGCCCCTTTAATCCGTTTGTGAAACGTTTCTGAAACGTGCCTATATCGGTGTCAGCAAGCTGCCAAATTTCTTTTCTATTGTTTTCCCCATGTATGCACTTGAGTGCTTTCGCTTTCAAACGTAACCCTGTTGATGCGCTTAATTGCTTAGCTACTGGAACGTCCATATCTCTCAAGGCCACAGGTGGTTGCTGCTGGGATAGTTGCTTGGGTGATCTCACAGTGTACCGTGGGAAGGAGATAACTTATGCTATCTAGAAGCGTTTTGCTCCCAGGCCCGATGGCGCGCGTGGGAAGTCCCGCAATTGGGCCTCAGCTGTTTGAATGTACTATAACCTGCCATGTTCGTTGCACCCCCCTCATTCCTAACAGTGTTCTTGTCCATGCACCTATAGCTTCAAAATAAAGTAAAACTTTTCTGCAAGAGTGTACTTCATTGATGCTGTGGGAAGCCTGACATTCGGGCCAAATTTACAGTCTGAACTCAGCCTGTGTTCTGCTGCTTCAGACCAACATGGCTACCCACTTGAATGTTTCTCTCTCTGTGTGTGTGTGTGGGTGTGGGTGTGAATGAGCATACAACTGCACGTCAGCTAGCTTAAGCCAATGAAGCAACCCCATTTCCCCCTGGGGTTGTCATTCATACAAAACAGGATCTATATTAACCCAGTTTCCTCCCGGCTCCAGCTCACAGCTTCAGAACAAAACCTGCATTATATCAGAGACAGCATTCTGGTTCTTGCTTGTGCCCCCTTCCCCCGCCAGTTTTCAGTCTCAGTTCTTTGACATTGTGGTTGAATGCAAACAATTGCTGTTTCACTGCTGTTTCGGGCAAAGGGCCTGGATTTCCTGGTGGAAGCAGAAGTTGCCGCTCTGCTGCTCGTCTGCTGACGTCTTGAGAGCAGAAGGTCTCAGAAGCAAAAGGGAAGTCGGACTGCGAAGGACGGATGCCTGGGAACGGGGTATGGTGAAGGCACCCGTCAGCCTGCCGATTGCCTGGGGGGTCCCGACTCCCAACTGGAAACGCTGAAGGAGGTGAGAACCTCAAGGTTGGTTCTGGGATCTGCTTGAAGTTTGGATGAGAGCAACTGTGGGGAGAAGGTCAAAGAAGGGAGGCTGGAGAGGGTGGAAAAATGGGAAAGATGAAGAGATGCACCCCTGATGTTTCGAGGTATTGGTGGCTGTTTCCGGGCTTCTTCTGAAGGTTCAGTCAGCTGAGGTAGTCAGAGGGCTTTAGGGTGGTGTGGTGGCTGAGGTGACAGGAGATGGCGGTGGCTACAAGCACGGACAGCTTGAAGATGGAATTGGGTAAGCATATGGAGCAGAGGTCCATCAATGGCTATTAGCTACAATGTATAGATAGGGACTCTCAGGCTGGGGGCAAGTGATGCTCTGAATTCTTGGTGCTTGTGGGGGGGGGGCAACAGTGGGAGGGCTTCTAATGTCCCGGCCCCACTGGTGGACCTCCTGATGGCACCTGGTATTTCTGGCCACTGTGTGACACAGAGTGCTGGACTGAACGGCCCATTGGCCTGATCCAACATTGGCGTCTCTTATGTCCTTATGTTCTAACCAGCTCAACCACCTCCAGTGCTTCACGGATCAAACATGTCTTACATGCAGAAGGTCTATGGCATCTCCAGTCAAGGTCTCAGATAGGGTCACTAGATCTAGGCTGGGAAACTCCTGGAAGTCAGGAGGTGGAGCCTGGGGAGGATGGGGGACCTCACTGAGGTACAGCCCACCCTCCAAAGCTGCCATTTTCTCCAGGGGGAACTGATCTCTGTAGGCTGGAGGTCAGCAGGGATGCCAGCCTCCAGGCGGGACCTGGGGATCCCCTGGCACTACGGCTTGTCTCTTTAGTTTGCAGATAAGCTGTAATGCCAGGGCATCCCCAGGTCCCACCTGGAGGCTGGCATCCCTGCAGGTGGTTGACGTTGGGAATGGCCTTTCCCACCGCCAGTCAGAGCAGAAAAGAGTGAGCAAGATGGACCAGTTTGGCTGACTCAGGACCGGAGAGATTCACATTCGTGTGTTTAGTTACTTCATTTACACACTCCCTTTCTCCCCTGTGGGGTACCTGCCACGACCTGCATTGTTCTCCTGCCCTTCCATAGTATCCTCCCAACAACCCTGTGAAGTAGGTTGGGCTGAGAGTGTGTGACTGGAGACCCAGTTTGGTGTAGTGGTTAGAAGCATGGACACTAATCTGGGAGAACCGGGTTTGATTCCCCACTCCTCCACATGCATCTGCGGCTGTGAATCTTGGGTCAGCCACAAGTTGTCTCAGAGCTGTTCTCTCAAGGACAGTCCTTGAAAGAGCTCTCTCAGCCCCACCTACCTCACAGGGTGCCTGCTGTGGGGAGGGGAAGGGAAAGGAGGTTGTAAGCTGCTCTGAGACTCCTTCAGGTAGTGAAGGGTGGGCTATAAATCCAGTCTCCTCCTCCACCTCTTCTTCTTTTTGCGCCTTAAAGACTAACAGATTTATTGAGCCATAAACGTTTTTTGGATTACATCAGATGTATGAAATGTTACTTGGCAGGTATATACATGGTACAGAGGGGGAAAAATGTAAACCTCAGGGCCAAAAAACCATGAAATATAACAAGTCTGTGATAAGGTAAGTGCAGAATGACCCATTAACAACAAAAGGCATTGGTTATAAGATTGTCTAACTATGGTATGCTACCTTAACATTTGTAGTGGTCCTGATCAAATCCAAATAGAGGAGAATTATTATTTTTTATATAAATTCTAGTTTCACTGCTGCATACTGGAGTCATGATTTGAATTTATATATTCAACATACATATAAACCAATTTGTTCGAACAGTTAGACTTAATGATCAGCACTATACTATGAGTTCGTATACATTTACAACAGTGTATACAAGAAAATCAACGACAGGGAACACGACTAGATCAATAGAAAATCCTTATCACAACCTTAACCTTATAACCTTTTTTATATCACCAAAAAATGGAAGAGCAGAAAAAAAAGTGGAGAAGAAGAGTGCTCAGACCTAAGTGTGTAACCACAGAAATGTAGCCATTCTGCATAGGCGGGATGTGCTGGTGTGTCATTTCTCCCTCAGAAGCTGCAGATAATATGCACATTTGAAGTGAATTCCATAGCGTTTTGTGGCATCTGCACCTACCATTGAAAAAGAGCCCAAGGAGATCTGGCATTTCCGATGTGCAATGTCTAAAGGAACCCTCTTCTTTGGCCCACTGGAGGTTGTTTCTCCATGCAGGCTTTTTTAGTAGTGTGTGTGCGTGTACACACCCAATCTGAGGCATCAAAAGTTGCTAAACTAATGGCAAGGTGAACCTCTGAGCTGGATTGCTGCCCACTGTGAGAGCAAGTGGTTGTGTTGTGTTCCACTGTAATCTACCTCTTGGCAGGCTCGATCATACTGGGCCCCTTGAGAAAAACATGGGCCCCCTGAGAAAAAAGTTGTTAGCTATGGGCCTGGCTGGTAAGATGTCGTTTTCTGTGAAATATGTTATAAGTGGAAACCATTTGCGAACAAATCTAGAGTGAGACACTGCATTCCCTTGTGTGTGTGATTCATAGGAATCTGCAACTTTGTCCATCACATAGTGGTCCCAACATTTATTACGCTAGTGAAAAATGGATGGAGGATCAGGGTTTTTCCAGGAAGTAGCAATGGAAAGCTGCGCTGTGGCTATTAATGTGGCTGCTAGTTCGGAAATCTCCACTTTATGATCATCTATGGTGTGCGTCGAGTTAAGGAGCCGTATAGCCGGGATGTCTTTTGATGTTATCTTATTTATTTCTCCCAAAACTTGGGACCAGAAGTCTTGTTTCTTCTTCTTCTTCTTCTTCTTCTTCTTCTTCAAAAGATCTGTACATTATTGCCATGTCTCACTCCTTAGTAGATTTTTCCAGATGTGAATAGTCCCTTGATGGTCTGAGGCAGAGTTGCTGGATCAGATGGAAGATTTCAGGTGCACCCAGATTATGGGTTTTTGCGCCAGCCCTTCGTGACTCATCAGAGGCCACATTAGGAACTGGCAAAGAGCCGTTCTCATCTCTAGAAAGCAGAGTAGAGAACAACTTCCTTATCCACACCTGCATTGAAACATGTTAATAATTCCAAAGTGCTGGTCAACCGTAGCAAAAGTCAACAGGAGTCCAGTGGCACCTGTACAGGTAACCTGAGAGCCAGGGTGGTGTAGTGGTTAAGAGTGCAGGACTCATATCTGGGAGACCTAGGTTCGAATCCCCACTCCTGCCATGGAAGCTGACTGGGTGACCTTGGGCCAGTCACACTCTCAGTCTAACCTATCTCACAGGGTTGTTGTGAGGATAAAATTGAGGAGAAGGGAATGATGTAAGCCACTTTGGGTTTCCACTGGGAGGAAAGGTGGGATACAAATAAAGTAAGTAGATAAATAAAACTAACATTGATTCCGGTTTCGACTTTTGTGAGTCAGAGCTCACTTCGTCAGATGCACCGGGGTGGAAATCCGTAGCAGCTAATTTTATACTTAGAATTCAAGCAACAGAGAAGGGGGAAGGACTCTTTGATTGGTTCTTATTTTACACCAGCCTCTCCTGATAACTTCACTCCCTTTTTGCGTTGCTTGAAGAATAAATTTAGCTGCTTTGAAGGGATGCGCCCATGCATTACAGGAAGTGAGTTCTGACCTGTGAAAGCTTACGCAGGAATAAAATTTGTCAGTCTTCAAGGTACACACGAAGCTCATGAACACATGAAGCCACCTCATACTGAATCAGACCCCTGGTCCATCCAGGTCAGTATTTTTTTAAAATTATTTTTTATTAGTTTCAAAACAAAAAAGTGCATAGACCAACAACCATATATTCTATACAATTGAAAAAAGACTATATAGAATATATAG